>NC_074677.1:4535844-4830844 GCF_029448725.1 Salvelinus fontinalis
TCCCTCTCTTCCTTCGATCCTCCCTCCTCTAATATCCCTCTCCTTCTCCCTCCTCTAATATCCCTCTCCTTCTCCCTCCTCTATTATCCCTCTCCTTCTCCCTCCTCTAATATCCCTCTCCTTCTCCCTCCTCTATTATCCCTCTCCTTCTCCCTCCTCTAATATCCCTATCATTCTCCCTCCTCTAATATCCCTCTCCTTCTCCCTCCTCTAATATCCCTCTCCTTCTCCCTCCTCTAATATCCATCTCCTTCTCCCTCCTCTAATATCCCTTCTCCCCTCCTCTAATATCCTTCTCCCTCCTCTAATATCCCTCTCCTTCTCCCTCCTCTAATATCCCTCTCCTTCTCCCTCCTCTAATATCCCTCTCCTTCTCCCTCCTCTAATATCCATCTCCTTCCCCTCCTCTAATATCCCTCTCCTTCTCCCTCCTCTAATATCCCTCTCCTTCTCCCTCCTCAATATCCCTCTCCTTCCCCCTCCTCTAATATCCCTCTCCTTCTCCCCTCCTCTAATATCCATCTCCTTCCCCTCCTCTAATATCCCTCTCCTTCTCCCCTCCTCTAATATCCTCTCCTTCTCCCCTCCTCTAATATCCCTCTCCTTCCTCCCTCCTCTAATATCCTCCTCCCTCCTATCCCTCTCCCTCCTCTAATATCCCTCTCCTTCTCCCTCCTCTAATATCCCTCTCCTTCTCCCTCCTCTAATATCCCTCTCCTTCTCCCTCCTCTAATATCCCTCTCCTTCTCCCTCCTCTAATATCCCTCTCCTTCTCCCTCCCTCTATTATCCCTCTCCCTTCTCCCTCCTCTAATATCCCTCTCCTTCTCCCCTCCTCTAATATCCCTCTCCTTCTCCCTCCTCTAATATCCCTCTCCTTCTCCCTCCTCTAATATCCCTCTCCTGTCTCCCTCCTCTAATATCCCTCTCCTTCTCCCTCCTCTAATATCCCTCTCCTTCTCCCTCCTCTAATATCCCTCTCCTTCTCCCTCCTCTAATATCCCTCTCCTTCCCCCTCCTCTAATATCCCTCTCCTTCTCCCTCCTCTAATATCCCTCTCCTTCTCCCTCCTCTAATATCCCACTCCTTCTCCCTCCTCTAATATCCCTCTCCTTCTCCCTCCTCTAATATCCTATCATTCTCCCTCCTCTAATATCCCTCTCCTTCTCCTCCTCTAATATCCCACTCCTTCTCCCTCCTCTAATATCCCTCTCCTTCTCCCTCCTCTAATATCCCTCTCATTCTCCCTCCTCTAATATCCCTCTCCTTCTCCCTCCTCTATTATCCCTCTCCTTCTCCTCCTCAATATCCCTATCATTCTCCCTCCTCTTAATATCCCTCTCCTTCCCCCTCCTCTAATATCCCTCTCCTTCTCCCTCCTCTAATATCCCTCTCCTTCCACCTCCTCTAATATCCCTATCATTCTCCCTCCTCTAATATCCTCTCCTTCTCCCTCCTCTAATATCCCTATCATTCTCCCTCCTCTAATATCCCTCTCCTTCTCCTCCTCTAATATCCCTATCATTCTCCCTCCTCTAATATCCCTCTCCTTCTCCCTCCTCTAATATCCCTCTCATTAACACCTCCTTTCTTTCCAGTTTTGATCAGGCATACTCCTTCCCTCATCACCTCTTGCCTCCCTACCATTCATAATTAGATACATCTAAATAATTAACAGTCATTAAAGTTTTACTGGAGGCTGAACCTGCTGGTCTTTCTATAGCTAATATAATAGTCTGTTAAAATAGAGTTTAACGCAGAACGACTAGTGTTTGATGGAAGAATGAACTCGGGCACTACACTGTGTAGGCAGCTCCTGGCGGCAAGTAATACATGCATGTGTTGAGATTTAGGAATTATTATGACCATTGTTTATCTGTAAACATCCATTAGCAGAGAGACAATTAGCTAAGAAATAAAACATGCACTGCACAGATAATTCAAAATGCCTCTGTGGCGTGACTGTCTAAACACACTATTTAAATGATTCAGTATACTACAACTTCTTAGCATACCCCGAATGTCCTCACACCCCTTCGTCCTCCCTCCACAGCCCCTGCCACAAGTGATAACCTCTCTAATTACACCAGTACTCATCCCCACTGCAGAGGTAAGTACAATTACTGTAATTGAATTGCTTCGATCACTCAGTGTCCCCATGGCAGTATGGCAGTGGGAGAGGCCACTCCACCACGATATACTCCAGCCACTGTTGCGTGTCGTGTGTGCCTCCCCACGGACAATTAGAGGTTTACGGAAGCATAAAAGGCAAATGAACAATGAGCAGATTCGTATTCATTTACTAAGAGAGTCTACTGTATGAATACAAAACGCTTGCTTTGACCTCATGTATATCAATGTGTGTCTTTAGGCTCTAGGGACTCTAGGGAAGAGTTAGGAGTTACAGTCGCCAAGCTAAGCTCTCTTCCTCCTCTCTTTCAGTCAAGGTCAAGCTCCAATTCTGTTCTGTTGGCCTGGCTTCTCTTCTCAGTAGCATCCTCCTCAGAGAAGGTTATCATTCAAATGGATCTCTAAATCAAAGATGTTGTGTCATGCTTTTACTGCAACAGAGCCGACACGTGTGCTGTGTGGACATAGGGGTTCTCTTTGATGGGGGCTCCAGAGAGTCATGAATACTTCAAAAACCAACGTGGGGGGAAACATTCCTGTGTTTTTACCTCTTGTTTGTTCTCAGCTGTTGCATGCTTGTCTACTGTTCAGAGATGGCCAACTGTGTGACAGGAGCTGTGTACTGACGGAGAGATACTCCACAGGGAGACATCTCTTTCATGACTCAATCTCTATCCTTTCCAACACTTTTATCAGTGCTCACTCCCAATATCAGTCTACGCCTATCAGACCAACAGGGATGCAATCCTGGAATGGTGAATTTGTGAAACTTTCTCTCGCTCTCTCTCTCTCTCTCTCTCTCTTTCTCTCTCTTTCTCTTTCTCTCGCTCTCTTTCTCTCGCTCTCTCTCTCTTTCTCTCGCTCTCTCTCTTTCTCTCGCTCTCTCTCTTTCTCTCGCTCTCTCTCTTTCTCTCTCTCTCTCTCTTTCTTTCTACCAGAATCCTAAATGTTCCGCCCTGGCTTTACAAGGAGAATATAGAAGTGTAAAGCAGGTAAATATAATAACAGCACCCACCTAGAGCCACGGTGCTGAAGGAGACAGACTCCTTGTCCTTGCCGTCGTTGTAGAAGGCCAGATGCCAGGTGCCAGGGTCCAGGTACTGAACAAAGATGGCCTCGTTCAGAACCACCGTATGGATGCTGCGGCGCTCCCGAGGAGACTCCACCACGCTCCACTTCTCCTTCCCGTCCAGACGCTCCATGTAGTCATACTGAATACAGAGAACAGGGTTAGGGGTTAGAGAGGCAGGGAGGGACAACAGAGAGAACAGAGGGAGGGAGGGAGGGAGGGAGGGAGGGAGGGAGGGACAACAGAGAGAACAGGGTTAGTGAGGGAGGGAAGGGTAGGGAGGGACAACAGAGAGAACAGGGTTAGTGTGGGAGGGAGGGAGGGAGGGAGGGAGGGAGAGAGAGAGGGAGGGACAACAGAGAGAACAGTGTTAGTGAGGGAGGGAGGGAGGGAGGGACAACAGAGAGAACAGGGTTAGTGAGGGAGGGAGGGAGGGAGGGAGGGAGGGAGGGAGGGAGGGAGGGGAGGGAGGGAGGGAGGGACAACAGAGAGAACAGGGTTAGTGAGGGAGGGAGGGAGGGACAACAGAGAGAACAGTGTTAGTGAGGGAGGGAGGGAGGGAGGGAGGGAGGGAGGGACAACAGAGAGAACAGGGTTAGTGAGGGAGGGAGGGAGGGAGGGAGGGAGGGAGGGAGGGACAACAGAGAGAACAGGGTTAGTGAGGGAGGGAGGGACAACAGAGAGAACAGGGTTAGTGAGGAGGGAGGGAGGGAGGGAGGGAGGGAGGGAGGGAGGGAGGGAGGGAGGGAGGGACAACAGAGAGAACAGGGTTAGTGAGGGAGGGAGGGAGGGACAACAGAGAGAACAGTGTTAGTGAGGGAGGGAGGGAGGGAGGGAGGGGAGGGAGGGACAACAGAGAGAACAGGGTTAGTGAGGGAGGGAGGGAGGGACAACAGAGAGAACAAGGTTAGTGAGGGAGGGGAGGGAGGGACAACAGAGAGAACAGGGTTAGTGAGGGAGGGAGGGAGGGACAACAGAGAGAACAGTGTTAGTGAGGGAGGGAGGGAGGGAGGGAGGGAGGGAGGGAGGGAGGGAGGGAGAGAGGGATGAGAGAGAGGGAGAGGAGGGAGGGAGGGACAACAGAGAGAACATGGTTAGTGAGGGAGGGAGGAGGGGAGGAGGGAGAGAGAGAGGGAGGGAGGGAGAGAGAGAGAGAGAGAGGGAGGGAGGGAGGGAGGGAGGGAGGGAGAGAGGGAGGGACAACAGAGAAAACAGGGTTAGTGAGGGAGGGAGGGAGGGAGGGACAACAGAGAGAACAGGGTTAGTGAGGGAGGGAGGGAGGGACAACAGAGAGAACAGTGTTAGTGAGGGAGGGAGGGAGGGAGGGAGAGAGGGAGGGAGGGACAACAGAGAGAACAGGGTTAGGGAGGGGAGGGAGGGAGGGAGGGAGGGAGGGGGGGGGGGGGAGCCAGGGAGGGGTGGAGGGAGGGAGGGAGGGAGAGAGGGAGGGACAACAGAGAGAACAGGGTTAGTGAGGGAGGGAGGGAGGGAGGGGGGGAGGGAGGGAGGGAGAGAGGGAGGGAAGGAGGGAGGGAGGGACAACAGAGAGAACAGGGTTAGTGAGGGAGGGAGGGAGGGACAACAGAGAGAACAGGGTTAGTGAGGGAGGGAGGGAGGGAGGGAGGGACAACAGAGAGAGCAGGGTTAGTGAGGGAGGGAGGGAGGGAGGGAGGGACAACAGAGAGAGCAGGGTTAGTTGCTGGGTACCTGTGCGTGGGAGGGGGGCAGGCCCTTGCGGATGTACACCCCAAAGAGTGCATCTTTGCCCAGGGAGATGTTGAACTTGAGGAACAGGGGCTGGCGGAGGTGTAGTAAGGAGCGCCAGAACACTCCTGGGGGGACGTCCTGGCTCAGCCGCCGACCTACCTCCAGCTCACCTGTACTTATACTACTGTTCCTGTACACCCATGGTCCTGAGAGATGGAGGTAGGGAGGGAGGGGGGAGGGAGCGAGGGAGGGAGAGAAAGAGAGAGAGGGAGAGAGAGAGAGAGAGAGAGACAAAGACAGAGCGATGTACCTCAGATCTCTATTGACAGAACACATCTGCTGTGATAAGAAGTAGAATGTCAACCTCTCCAACTTATGGAGATGCAATGTAAATATTTGTGTTACATAGCAGGAAAAAACAAACACAGAGATGCTGTTTTGTCACACAAGGTGTTTAGTTACGACACTAATAATGATTTTACACTGTAAAAGGTTTATAGATGAAAGTCTCCATAGCAGTACTACAGGATGTATCTCCTTTCCCTGTGGGGACAGTGAGGAAGTAAAGCTCTGCTGTCATTCTTCTCCTCCCTCGGAGCGGGGTAGGACAATATTCCCAGACCTGTCGGTCGTGAAGTCCTCATGGGACTGAGGAGGGTGACAGTGGTGAAGGCTTGTTAAATCATCATAGTCCTCCATAGTGCAACATATCTCCCCTTTAAAACACTTGACAAATTGCCTCAAGCGTTGCTATCCCACTGAGTAGTTAACCCAAAATAATTTGATATTTTCCTTGCTGAGAAACCTCTGGCTGCATTAAAAATAGATAAGGGAGAGAGAGAGAGAGCGAAAGAGAGAGAGAGAAGAAGGGAGATAACAAAGCGAGAGAGAGAGAGAGAGAGAGAGAGAGAGAGAGAGAGAGAGAGAGAGAGAGAGAGAGAGAGAGAGAGAGAGAGAGAGAGACAGAGAGAGAGACGAGGTCCTGGGTGGCGATGTGTTCCTCCCACAGTATTAAGGAAGGGTTGTTATTCCTCCTAAACGCATCAGGCAGATCTGCAGTGGAACCGCCAGAGTCCTGACAGTGACGATCACAGACACATTAGCATTAACCACAATGCTCTGGCTGGCTTCCAGAACAGTCTTATAACCACAATTCTCTGGTTGGCTTCCAGAACAGTCTTATAACCACAATGCTCTGGCTGGCTTCCAGAACAGTCTTATAACCACAATTCTCTGGTTGGCTTCCAGAACAGTCTTATAACCACAATGCTCTGGCTGGCTTCCAGAACAGTCTTATAACCACAATGCTCTGGCTGGCTTCCAGAACAGTCTTATAACCACAATGCTCTGGCTGGCTTCCAGAACAGTCTTATAACCACAATGCTCTGGCTGGCTTCCAGAACAGTCTTATAACCACAATGCTCTGGCTGGCTTCCAGAACAGTCTTATAACCACAATGCTCTGGCTGGCTTCCAGAACAGTCTTATAACCACAATGCTCTGGCTGGCTTCCAGAACAGTCTTACATCTCCTTCTCTACGGCTGTACTGCAGAGATCACCTCACCTCCTGTAGACACCAGGATCCAAGCCCCAGAGTTAGGGGAGGCATCAACAATTTAGTCTGAAGTCTGCCACGACACAATCTTATGTAAAACTGTTGCCAGTGCCGCCGAACCCCAGGAGAGCCCAACCAGACTGCTGTATCTTCCCAGTGAAGAGGGGTTTGGTGCCATTCCCAACAGATGACAGATGTGCACCCACTCATATCTTGTCCTTTCCACAACCTTCTTTAATGACATAAAGCCCAGGCAAATTCAAACACTCAATTTCAGCGTCTGACTTGAACAAACTAGCTTGGCCCAGACGGGCAGTGTGCGTCTGTGTGTCGGCTCATGAGAACCACTCCAGAGGACCTCCATCAAAGCCGACGCTTGGAAAAACCCTTCAGAGAGAACGGTTTCACAGCACTTCCCACCCACGCTACGCCTCCTCTCGCTGGATTACATGGTGTTGTTACAGTCCTCCTAAATGAAGACGGCCAGCCAATTCCACAGAATGAAGGGAGGGATATGGTTTTAGCAGAAATCAAACGAATGTGCATTGGTATGAGGGAGGAATTACTAAGGATTTATCTGAGAGCTTGTTTTCTAATGTTTTAGGGAAATTGCGACATTACGGCAATATGGTGGACAGACGGTGAGCCTCGTGTCATCTTTAGATTAGGCGCTGACTGCAAACGTCAAAACACAAGGTAAATAATCAGAGTTCTAATGCAATTGGCAACGCTTCTTTAATAGAACCTGTGTACACTCTATTGATGTAATTAGGATTCTAGAACAGTTATGCACCATACAGGGTAAGCTCCACTATAATTCAAACAGGAGAACTAGTTGTAATTGGTTCACTAACGAATGAAAGCCAGGGTCTTTCTCTGTTTGTTACATTAGCAGGCTGTACATTTGTACTACATGCTACCTTCAAATTCATAATCTAGCCCAGAGCTACCAGAACAGTTTATTCTGCAGGCCTCACTAGTTGTTAGAGCCCCAGTCTCCAGTCATCCATGTAGCCTCAGTGTAGTGTAGAGGAGGGTTTCAGCACCATGGCCAGGGGCGGCAGCCATGCAGACTCTGGCTGTTCTTACCTCTGCCTCCGGAGGGCACTGTTGCCACGTCGCTGATGCCCGGCAGCTCAGTGCTCAGGCCGTTGTTGATCAGGTGCCCATCAGCCGGCTTCAGCTGCCAGTTGAGCCCTAACAAGTTTAGAGCTGAGAGAGAGAGAGAGAGAGAGAGAGAGAGAGAGAGAGAGAGAGAGAGAGAGAGGGAGAGAGAGAGAAAGAGAGAGAGAGACAAAGAGAGAGAAAGAGAGAAAGAGAGAGAGAGAGAGAAAGAGAGAGAAAGAGAGAAAGAAAGAGAGAGAGAGAAAAAGCGAGAGAAAGTGAGAGAGAGAGCGAGAGAAAGAGAGAGAGAGAGAAAAACGAGAGAGAGGGAGAAAGAGAGAGAGAGAGAGAGAGAGAGGGAGAAAGAGAGAGAGAGAGAGAGAGAGAGAGAGAGGGAGAGAAAGAGAGAGAAAGAGAGAAAGAGAGAGAGAGAAAGCGAGAGAAAGAGAGAGAGAGAGAGAAAAATGAGAGAGAGATAGAGAGAGAGAGAGAGAGAGAGAGAGAAAGAAAGAGAGAGAGAGAGAGAGCGAGAAAAACGAGAGAGAGAGAGAGAGAGCGAGAGAGAGAGAGAGAGAGAAAGAGAGAGAGAAAGAGAGAGAGAAAGAGAGAGATTAAGAGAGAGAGAGAGAGAGAGTGAGAGAAAGAGAGAGAGATAGAGAGAGAAAGAGAGAGAGAGAAAGAGAGAGCAAGAGAAAGAGAGAGAGAGCGAGAGGAAGAGAGAGAAACGAGAGAGAGAGAGAGAGAGAGAAAGATAGAGAGAGAGAGAGAGAGAAAGAAAGACAGAGAGAGAAAAATGGAATGTGACATGTCCAAGATGGCGCTGCAGTAGGATGTGTTGATCTGTCTCTGTCTTTGTCTTTTCCCGTGTAAATAGCCGGTCTTTTTCGTATATATCTTAATCTCACTTTCTATCTACTAACTAAATATACTTTCCTGCAACCCGCCTCACCCAATGTGGTACGGATCTGCTATTTTTATTCCTTATAACTAGGACTTCCATCAGGAACTAGCTAGCTAACTAGCTACTAGTCTTTGTTAGCCACGGCTAGCGGTCCTCGCCTTCTTTTCCCCGTCATCAGCCAGCCTTAGCTCGGACAACACCTGCCAGTCTGCACAGCACGATATCAACCCAGAGCATATCGGACTGCTTCTCTTTATCATATCACCAGATTCCTGCCGCTCTGGATCATTACACCGGTTCATTACTCCGATTCATCGCAGCTAGCTAGCTGCAAACTAATGGCTACTGTTAGCTAATGCCTCTGTCCCGAAGCAAGCACCAGCTAGCCTTGAGCTAGCCTCGAGCTAGGCCCATCTCCCGGCTAGCCGAAGAGGTTCACCAGCTAATTCTTGGGCTACAATACCTCTTTTGCCAACTGGCCTAGACCCTTTATTGTCGACACGGAGCCCCGCCAATCCATCACGACTGGACTGCCGACGTGATCGCCCGATATGGTCTCAACTGGCTATTCTTTACGATGTCGCCAAAGAATGTCGCCAAAGAACCAGCTACTAGCCACGGCCCGCTAGCTTTTCTGAACGCTGTGTGCCCTGCTTGCCTAGCGCAGTAGTGACTACCGAACAGCACCCTGACTCACCTATTGCTGCTCTTTTGACACTATGATCACTCGGCTACACAGCTGATGGCCCCTGGACTGTTTCAATAACTCGGTACCTCATTTTGTTTACCTGTCGGCCCCAGCCTCGAACTCAGGTCCTGTATGTGCCTAACTCACCCGCTCTGCCCATTCATCGCCTTTTACCCGTTGTTGTCTTAGCTCTCCTGATCAACACCTGTGATTGCTTTATGGCTCTCTCTAATGTCAATATGCCTTGTTTACTGCTGTCTTGGCTAGTTTTTACTGTTTTATTTCACTGTAGAGCCTTCAGTACCGTTCAAAATGCTTTAGATAGCTCTTTCGTCCCACCCCACACACATACGGAGACCTCACCTGGGTTAACTTGTCCCTCCAGAAACGAAACCTCTCTCATCGTTACTCAACGCCTAGGTTTACCTCCACTGTACTCACATCCTACCATACCCTTGTCTGTACAGTACATTATGCCTTGAATCTATTCTACCACGCCCAGAAATCTGCTCCTTTAATTCTCTGTCCCCAACGCATTAGACGACCAGTTCTTATAGCTTTTAGTCGTACCCTTATCCTACTCCTCCTCTATTCATTGTGTAAATCAGCTAGAAAGATGTGTCAGCATCGAGTAATTGTCTCTGGCCCCCTCCTAGTTAGGGGGAGTGATGAGCTCTACAGCAGAGTCTCACAACTCAATCACTGGTTGAAAACTGTTTTCTGCCCCTCCCAAAAGATAGAATTTGTAGAAAATTGGCCCTCTTTCTGGGACTCACCCACAAACAGGACGAAGCATGGCCTGTTGAGGAGTGACAGACTCCATTCTAGCTGGAGGAGTGCTCTCATCTTATCTACGAACATAGACAGGGCTCTAACTCCCCTAGCTCCACAATGAAATAGGGTGCAGGCCAGGCAGCAGGCTGTTAGCCAGCCTGCCAGCTTAACGGAGTCTCCCACTAGCACAGTCAGTGTAGTCAGCTCAGCTATCCCCCTTGAGACCGTGTCTGTGCCTCGACCTAGGTTGGGCAAAACTAAACATGGCGGTGTTCGCCTTAGCAATCTCACTGGAATAAAGATCTCCTCCATTCCTGCCATTATTGAAAGAGATTGTGATACCTCACATCTCAAAATAGGGCTACTTAATGTTAGATCCCTCACTTCCAAGGCAGTTATAGTCAATGAACTAATCACTGATCATAATCATGATGTGATTGGCCTGACTGAAACATGGCTTAAGCCTGATGAATTTACTATGTTAAATGAGGCCTCACCTCCTGGTTACACTAGTGACCATATCCCCCGCGCATCCTGCAAAGGCGGAGGTGTTGGTAACATTTACGATAGCAAATTTCAATTTACAAAAAAACAACGTTTTCGTCTTTTGAGCTTCAATTCATGAAATCTATGCAGCCTACTCAATCACTTTTTATAGCTACTGTTTACAGGCCTCCTGGGCCATATACAGCGTTCCTCACTGAGTTCCCTGAATTCCTATCGGACCTTGTAGTCATGGCAGATAATATTCAAATTTTTGGTGACTTTAATATTCACATGGAAAAGTCCACAGACCCACTCCAAAAGGCTTTCGGAGCCATCATCGACTCAATGGGTTTTGTCCAACATGTCTCCGGACCTACTCACTGCCACAGTCATACTCTGGACCTAGTTTTGTCCCATGGAATAAATGTTGTGGATCTTAATGTTTTTCCTCATAATCCTGGACTATCGGACCACCATTTTATTACATTTGCAATCGCAACAAATAATCTGCTCAGACCCCAACCAAGGATCATCAAAAGTCGTGCTATAAATTCTCGGACAACCCAAAGATTCCTAGATGCCCTTCCAGACTCCCTCCGCCTACCCAAGGATGTCAGAGTACAAAAATCAGTTAACCACCTAACTGAGGAACTCAATTTAACCTTGCACAGTACCCTAGATGCAGTCGCACCCTTAAAAACAAAAAACATTTGTCATAAGAAACTAGCTCCCTGGTATACAGAAAATATCCGAGCTCTGAAGCAAGCTTCCAGAAAATTGAAACGGAAATGGCGCTACACCAAACTGGAAGTCTTCCGACTAGCTTGGAAAGACAGTTCCGTTGTCACGCCCTGACCTTAGAGATCCTTTTAATTCTCTATTTGGTTAGGTCAGGGTGTGACTAGGGTGGGCAATCTATGTTTTCTATTTCTTTGTTGGCCAGGTATGGTTCCCAATCAGAGGCAGCTGTCTATCGTTGTCTCTGATTGGGGATCATACTTAAGCAGCCTTTTCCACCTGTAGTTTGTGGGATCTTGTTTTTGGTACTGTGCTGTTTAGCCCTACTAGACGTTACGTTTCGTTTTGTATTTGTTGTTTCTTCGGTGTTCATTTAATAAATTAAAATGTACGCCTACAACGCTGCACCTTGGTCCGATTCTTCCATCGACGAACGTAACAACCGTGCAGTATCGAAGAGCCCTCACTGCTTCTCGATCATCCTATTTTTCCAACTTAATTGAGGAAAATAAGATCAATCCAAAATGTATTTTTCTTCTGTCGCAAAGCTAACTAAAAAGCAGCATTCCCCCAAGAGAGGATGGCTTTCACTTCAGCAGTGATAAATTCATGAACTTCTTTGACGAAAAGATCATGATCATTAGAAAGCAAATTACAGACTCCTCTTTAAATCTGCGTATTCCTCCAAAGCTTAGCTGTCCTGAGTCTGCACAACTCTGCCAGGACCTAGGATCAAGGGAGACACTCAAATTTTTAGTACTATATCTCTTGACACATTGATGAAAATAATCATGGCCTCTAAACCTTCAAGCTGTATACTGGACCATATTCCAACTAAACTACTGAAAGAGCTGCTTCCTGTGCTTGGCCCTCCTATGTTGAACATAATAAAAGGTTCTCTATCCACCGGATGTGTACCAAACTCACTAAAAGTGGCAGTAATAAAACCTCTCTTGAAAAAGCCAAACCTTGACCCAGAAAATATAAAAAACTATTGGCCTATATCGAATCTCCCATTCCTCTCAAATATTTTTGAAAAAGCTGTTGCTCGGCAACTCACTGCCTTCCTGAAGACAAACAATGTATACGAAATGCTTCAGTCTGGTTTTAGACCCCATCATAGCACTGAGACTGCACTTGTGAAGGTGGTAAATGACTTTTTAATGGCGTCAGACTGAGGCTCTGCATCTGTCCTCGTGCTCCTAGACCTTAGTGCTGCTTTTGATACCATCGAACACCACATTCTTTTGGAGAGATTGGAAACCCAAATTGGTCTACAAGGACAAGTTCTGGCCTGGTTTAGATCTTATCTGTCGGAAAGATATCAGTTTGTCTCCGTGGATGGTTTGTCCTCTGACAAATCAACTGTACATTTCAGTGTTCCTCAAGGCTCCGTTTTAGGACCACAATTGTTATCACTATAAACTTTACCTCTTGGGGATGTCATTCGGAAACATAATGTTAACTTTCACTGCTATGCGGATGACACGCAGCTGTACATTTCGATGAAACATGGTGAATCCCCAAAATTGCCCTCCCTGGAAGCCTGTGTTTCAGACAGAAGGAACTGGATGGCTGCAAACTTTCTACTTTTAAACTCGGACAAAACAGAGATGCTAGTTCTAGGTCCCAAGAAACAAAGAGATCTTCTGTTGAATCTGAAAATTAATCTTGATGGTTGTACAGTCGTCTCAAATAAAACTGAAGGACCTCTGCGTTACTCTGGACCCTGATCTCTCTTTTGACGAAAACATCAATATTGTTTCATTAACAGCTTTTTTCATCTACGTAACATTGCAAAAATCAGAAACTTTCTGTCCAAAAATTATGCTGAAAAATTAATCCATGCTTTTGTCACTTCTAGGTTAGACTACTGCAATGCTCTACTTTCCGGCTACCCGGATAAAGCACTAAATAAACTTATCAGTTAGTGCTAAACACGGCTGCTAGAATCTTGACTAGAACCAAAAAATTGGATCATATTACTCCAGTGCTAGCCCCCCTACACTGGCTTCTGGTTAAGGCAAGGGCTGGTTTCAAGGTTTTACTGCTCACCTACAAAGCATTCCATGGGCTTGATCATACCTATCTTTCCGATTTGGTCCTGCCGTACACATACCTACACGTACGCTACGGTCACAAGACACAGGCCTCCTTACTGTTCCTAGAATTTCTAAGCAAACAGCTGGAGGCAGGGCTTTGAGTGGGTTGAGTCACTGACGTGATCTTCCTGTCCGTGAATTTAAGTATGCTCTCTCTAATTCTCTCTCTTTTTCTCTCTTTCTGTCTTTCTTTCGTTGTTTCTCTCTCTCAGAGGACCTGAGCCCTAGGACCATGCCTCAGGACTACCTGGCCTGATGACTCCTTGCTGTCCCCAGTCCACCTGGCCGTGCTGCTGCTCCAGTTTCAACTATTCTGCCTGCGGCTATGGAACCCTGACCTGTTCACCGGACGTGCTACCTGTCCCAGACATGCTGTTTTCAACTCTCTAGAGACCGCAGGAGCGGTAGAGATACTCTTAATGATCAGCTATGAAAAGCCAACTGACATTTACTCCTGAGGTGCTGACCTGTTGCACCCTCGACAACCGCTGTGATTATTATTATTTGACCCTGCTGGTCATCTATGAACATTTGAACATCTTGGCCATGTTCTGTTATAATCTACACCCGGCACAGCCAGAAGAGGACTGGCCACCCCTCATAGCCTGGTTCCTCTCTAGGTTTCATCCTAGGTTCTGGCCTTTTTCCTTAGCCACCGTGCTTCTACACCTGCATTGCTTGCTGTTTGGGGTTTTAGGCTGGGTTTCTGTACAGCACTTTGTGACACCAGCTGATGTAAGAAGGGCTTTATGAATACATTTGATTGATTGGTGGTTTGGGCTGGGTTGGGTTGAACTGGGTTGGGCTGGTTTGGGCTGGGTTGCGCTAGGTTGGATTGGGCTGGTATGGGCTGGGTCGGGTTGGGCTGGTTTGGGCTCTGTTGGGCTGGGTTGGGCTGGTTTGGGCTCTGTTGGGCTGGTTTGGGCTGGTTTGGGCTCTGTTGGGCTGGGTTGGGCTGGTTTGGGCTGAGTTGGGCTGGTTTGGGCTGGTTTGCGTTGGGCTGGGCTGGTTTGGGCTGGTTTGGGCTGAGTTGGGCTGGGCTGGGTTTGGCTGGGTTGGGCTGGTTTGGGCTGGCTTGGGCTGGGTTGGGCTGGTTGGGACTGGGTTGGTTTGGGCTGGGTTGGGTTGGGCTGGGTTGGGTTGGGTTGTTTTGGGCTGGGTTGGGTTGGTTTGGGTTGGGCTGGGTTGGGTTGGGCTGGGTTGGGCTGGGTTGGGTTGGGTTGGGCTGGTTTGGGTTGGGTTGGGTTGGGCTGGTTTGGGCTGGGTTGGGTTGGTTTGGGCTGGGTTGGGTTGGTTTGGGCTGGGCTGGGTTGGGCTGGGTTGGGCTGAGTTGGGCTGGGCTGGGTTTGGTTGGGTTGGGTTGGGCTGGCTTGGGCTGGTTTAAGCTAGGCTGGTTTGGGCTGGGTTGGGTTGGGCTGGTTTGGGCTGGGTTGGGTTGGGTTGGGCTGGTTTGGGCCGGGCCGGGCTGGTTTAGGCTAGGCTGGTTTGGGCTGGGTTGGGCTGGGTTGGGTTGGGTTGGGCTAGTTGGGGCTGGGTTGGTTTGGGCTGGGTTGGGCTGGTTTGGGCTGGGTTGGGTTGGGTTGGGTTTGGCTGGGCTGGTTTGGTTTGGTTTGGGTTGGGTTGGGCTGGGTTGGTTTGGGCTGGGCTGGGCTGGGCTGGGTTGGTATGGGCTGGGCTGGGTTTGGCTGGGCTGGGCTGGGCTGGGTTGGTATGGGCTGGGCTGGGTTTGGCTGGGCTGGGCTCGGCTGGGTTGGGCTGGTTTGGGTTGGGCTGGTTGGGGCTGGGTTGGGCTGGTTTGGGTTGGGCTGGTTGGGGCTGGGTTGGTTTGGGCTGGGTTGGGTTGGGTTGGTTTGGGCTGGGTGGGTTGGGTTGGGCTGGTTTGGGCTGGGTTGGGTTGGGCTGGTTTGGCTGGGTTGGGCTGGTTTGGCTGGTTTGGGCTGGGGCTGGTTTGGGCTGGGTTGGTTTGGGCTGGGTTGGGTTGGGTTGGGCTGGGTTGGTTTGGGCTGGGTTGGGTTGGGCTGGTTTGGGCTGGGTTGGGTTGGGCTGGTTTGGGGACAGTGGTTAACCAGCTCGCCCACAGCTCAGGAGAATGGTTTAATCAGCCTATCACTTATTATTACTTAATCACAATGGCCTTTAGGTAAACCACTTCACACCAATGAATGCTCAGGTGAAAGCTCTCTAAACAGCTGTGACGGAGTTGGTCTCCATACCTGCCTGGTGCAAGAGATGCTGGAAATCTGGATTTAAAAAAAGACATACGGCTGAATAAAAATTGGACATGACTCAAAATAACATCTTGCTATGAATTCAGGGACAAAGTGACATGAGCAAAGATGACTATTCTTCTCGAGTTAATCACCTCTTACATTTCTTGCTAGGAAAAGACCTTGGATTCACATCAGATTTTTTTTTTTTCATCTTCACCTCAGAACTGCAATTACTGCTATCAATGACCTTTTCCACAGAGAGGGGAACATTAATTTCAGATATATCAGAAAAAAATCAGAAAATGAGCTATTAGGTTAGGGACAGGGATGTCATCGTGTTGAAGCACACAACAACCTCACTATTTACAAGTCAGCCAGATCAATGCTCTCTATGATAATAATCAGAGCAGTAAGGCCATCTACACGTGTTCCATGGGTTAGTAACAGGGGGCACAAATGAAATCTACTCTACTAACGGCTACGTAGGGAGGGACCGAGGGGGTTTTAATATTCTCCCCAGTCCCTCGTACTCTAGTCCACAAGGATACACACCAGGACACACTCTGACATTGGCATGTGCAGGCACGGGAGTATGCATGTAAGAAGAAAGGCCACCCGCACCACCCACACGCGCACGCACGCACGCACGCACACACACACACACACACACACGCACACACACGCATACGCACACACACACACACACACACACACACACACAGGCACACACACAGGCACACACACACGCACACACACACACACACATACGCACACACACGCATACGCACACACACACACACACACACACACACACACGCAGAGGCACGCGCACGCGCACACGCACACGCACAGGCACAGGCACACACACACACACACACACACACACACACACACACACACACACACACACACACACACACACACACACACACACACACACACACACACACACACACACATAGAAGAAGAAGAAGCAGACTTCAATATCAGTGTTAATGACTCCCCTTCATCCTTGCCCTACTATCCTAACTAAACCTCATCCTCAGAAAATCGATGGCTGTGGCCTCCCGAGTGGCGCAGTGGTCTAAAGCACTGCATCACAGTGCTAGCTGCGTCACTACAGATCCTGATTCAATCCCGGGCTGTGTAGCTGCCGGCCCGAGACCAGGAAACCCATGAGGCGGCGCAAAATTGTCCCAGCATCGTCCGGGTTAGGGGAGGGTTTGACCGGCCCGGGATGTCCTTTTCCCATTGTGCTCTAGCGACTCCTTGTGGCAGGCCGGCCGCATGCGCACTGACACGGTCGCAAGCTGTACAGTGTTTCCTCTGCTATGTCAAGAAGCAGCGCTGCTTGGAAGGGTCATGTTTCAGAGGACACACGGCTCTCGACCTTCGCCTCTCCCGAGTCCGTATGGGAGATGCAGCGACGGGACAAGACTGCAACTACCAATTGGGAGAAAAAGGGAAAAATTTAACCGATGGCTTTCCATTTAGCCCCCCTCCCCACTGAGCTGGAACACGGACCGAGGAAGATAGTAGGCCGAGGAGAATAAATGGAGCAGGATGGACCTCTCAGTATCACTCCAGTCTGAGCTGCTCAGCTTGACGTGGGAAGGAAGGCAGGCTGGGCGTAGCTGTGCTCCTACACCACACCACTGTCAACCTCGCTCTATTGGCAGAGGCGGAGCAGAGATGGAGCAGCCCTTTTCACTACCTCCACTTACTCTCTCTATCTGCTTATCTGTCACAATCCATCTCCTTCAATCTACCTTCCATCTCCTTCAATCTACCTCCATCTCCTTCAATCTACCTCCATCTCCTTCAATCTACCTCCATCTCCGTCAATCAAATCAAATCAAATTTTGTTTGTCACATACACATGGTTAGCAGATGTTAATGGGAGTGTAGCGAAATGCTTGTGCTTCTAGTTCCGACAATGCAGTAATAACCAACGTGTAACGATTGTCGTCGGAATGAGACCAAGGTGCAGCGTGGTAGGCGTACATTCTTCTTTAATTTAAATGTTACACCAAAAAACAAGACAACGACCGAACAGCTTCGTCGTGCAAACTACATGCACTCAAAACAAAGACAAGATCCCACACTGAAGGAGGGGAAAAGGGCTGCCTAAGTATGATTCCCAATCAGAGACAACGATAGACAGCTACCTCTGATTGAGAACCACACTCGGGCAAAAACAAAGAAATAGAAAACATAGAAATAAAGAAACTAGAATGCCCACCCTAGTCACCCGTGACACAACGAGTAATCAACCTAACAATTTCACAACAACTACCTATACACACAAGTGTAAAGGGATGAAGAATATGTACATAAAGATATATGAATGAGTGATGGTACAGAACGGCATAGGCAAGATGCAGTAGATGGTAACGAGTACAGTATATACATATGAGATGAGTAATGTAGGGTATGTAAACATATAAAAGTGGCATTGTTTAAAGTGGCTAGTGATACATGTATTACATAAAGATGGCAAGATGCAGTAGATGGTATAGAGAACAGTATATACATATGAAATGAGTAATGTAGGGTATGTAAACATTATATTAAGTGGCATTGTTTAAAGTTGCTAGTGACATTTTTTACATCAATTTTTCCATTATTAAAGTGGCTGGAGTTGAGTCAGTATGTTGGCAGCAGCTACTCAATGTTAGTGGTGGCTGTTTAACAGTCTGATGGCCTTGAGATAGAAGCTGTTTTTCAGTCTCTCTGTCCCTGCTTTGATGCACCTGTACTGACCTCGCCTTCTGGTTGATAGTGGGGTGAACAGGCAGTGGCTTGGGTAGTTGTTGTCCTTGATGATCTTTATGGCCTTCCTGTGACATCGGGTGCTGTAGGTGTCTTGGAGGGCAGGTAGTTTGCCCCCGGTGATGCGTTGTGCAGACCTCACTACCCTCTGGAGAGCCTTACGGTTGTGGGCGGAGCAGTTGCCGTACCAGGCGGTGATACAGCCCGACAGGATGCTCTCGATTGTGCATCTGTAAAAGTTTGTGAGTGCTTTTGGTGACAAGGCTCATTTCTTCAGCCTCCTGAGGTTGAAGAGGTGCTGCTGCGCCTTCTTAACCACGCTGTCTGTGTGGGTGGACCAATTCAGTTTGTCCGTGATGTGTACGCCAAGGAACTTAAAACTTACTACACTCTCCACTGCTGTCCCGTCGATGTGGATATGGGGGTGCTCCCTCTGCTGTTTCCTGAAGTCTATGATCATCTCCTCTGTTTTGTTGACGTTGAATGTGAGGTTATTTTCCTGACACCACACTCCAAGGGCCCTCACCTCCTCCCTGTAGGCCGTCTTGTCGTTGTTGGTAATCAAGCCTACCACTGTAGTGTCGTCTGCAAACTTGATGATTGAGTTGGAGGCGTGCATGGCCACGCAGTCGTGGGTGAACAGGGAGTACAGGAGAGGGCTTAGAATGCACCCTTGTTGGGCCCCAGTGTTGAGGAGATGTTGTTACCTACCCTCACCACCTGGGGGCGGCCCGTCAGGAAGTCCAGTACCCAGTTGCACAGGGTGGGGTCGAGACCCAGGGTCTCGAGCTTGATGACGAGTTTGGAGGGTACTATGGTGTTAAATGCTGAGCGTGTTAAATGCTGAGTGAACAGCATTCTCACATAGGTATTCCTCTTGTCCAGATGGGTTAGGGCAGTGTGCAGTGTGGTTGCGTTGTCTGTGGACCTATTGGGGCGGTAAGCAAATTGGAGTGGGTCTAGGGTGTCAGGTAGGGTGGAGGTGATATGGTCCTTGACTAGTCTCTCAAAGCACTTCATGATGACGGAAGTGAGTGCTACGGGGCGGTAGTCGTTTAGCTCAGTTACCTTAGCTTTCTTGGGATTAGGAACAATGGTGGCCCTCTTGAAGCATGTGGGAACAGCAGACTGGGATAAGGATTGATTGAATATGTCCGTAAACACACAAGCCAGCTGGTCTGTGCATGCTCTGAGGACGCGGCTGGATATGCCGTCTGGGCCTGCAGCCTTGCGAGGGTTAATACGTTTAAATGTTTTACTGACGTTGGCTGCAGTGAAGGAGAGTCCGCAGGTTTTGGTAGCGGGCCGTGTCAGTGGCACTGTATTGTCCTCAAAGTGAGCAAAGAAGTTGTTTAGTCTGTCTGGGAGCAAGACATCCTGGTCCGCGACGGGGCTGGTTTTCTTTTTGTAATTCGTGATTGACTGTAGACCCTGCCACATAGCTCTTGTCTCTGAGCCGTTGAATTGCGACTCTACTTTGTCTTTATACTGACGCTTAGCTTGTATGATTGCCTTGCGGAGGGAATAGCTACACTGCTTGTATTCGGTCATGTTTCCGGTCACCTTGCCCTGGTTAAAATCAGTGGTTCGCGCTTTCAGTTTCGCGCGAATGCTGCCATCAAATCCACGGTCTCTGGTTTGGGAATGTTTTAATAGTTGCTGTGGGTACGACATCGCCGATGCACTTGCTAATAAACTCGCTCACCGAATCAGCGTATTCGTCAATGTTGTTGTTTGACACAATGCGGAACATATTCCAATCCACGTAATCGAAGCAATCTTGAAGCGTGGAATCAGATTGGCCGGACCAGCGTTGAACAGAACTGAGCGCGGGAGCTTCCTGTTTTAGTCTCTGTCTATAGGCTGGGAGCAACAAAATGGAGTCGTGGTCAGCTTTTCCAAAAGGAGGGCGGGGGAGGGCCTTATATGCATTGCGGAAGTTAGAATAACAATGATCTAGGGTTTTACCAGCCCTGGGAGCACAATCGATATGCTGATAGAATTTAGGGAGCCTTGTTTTCAGATTAGCCTTGTGAAAATCCCCAGCTACAATGAATGCTGCCTCAGGATATGTGGTTTCCAGTTTACATAGAGTCAAATGAAGTTTGTTCAGGGCCATCGATGTGTCTGTCTGCTTGGGGGGGAATATATGCGGCTGTGATTATAATCGAAGAGAACTCTCTTGGTAGATAATGCGGTCGACATTTGATTGTGAGGAATTCTAAGTCAGGTGAACAAAAGGACTTGAGTTCCTGTATGTTGTTATGATCACACCACGTCTCGTTAATCATAAGGCATACACCCCCGCCCTTCTTCTTACCAAAGAGATGTTTGTTTCTGTCGGCGCGATGCGTGAAGAAACCAGCTGGCTGCACCGACTCCGTTAGCGTCTCTTGAGTGAGCCACGTTTCCGTGATTCAAGAACGTTACAGTCTCTTATGTCTCTCTGGAATCCTACCCTTGCTCGGATTTCATCAACCTTGTTGTCAAGAGACTGGACATTGGCGAGTAGTATGCTCGGGAGCGGTGCGCGATGTGCCCGTCTCCGGAGCCTGACCAGAAGACCGCTTCGTCTGCCCCTTTTGCGGCGTCGTTGCTTTGGTTCGCCGGCTGGGATCCGATCCATTGTCCTGCGTGGTGGGCAAAACAGAGGATCCGCTTCGGGAAAGTCGTATTCCTGGTCGTGATGATGGTGAGTTGACGTTGCCCTTATATCCAGTAGTTCCTCCCGACTGTATGTAATAAAACCTAAGAATACCTGGGGTACCAATGTAAGAAATAACACGTAAAAAAACTAAATACTGCATAGTTTCCTAGGAACGCGAAGCGAGGTGGCCATCTCTGTCGGAAGTTCAGAATAATAATTTAAAAAATAAATAATCTACAATCTACTTCCTTGTCCGTCAATCTACCTTCCCACTCCCTCAACCTACCTTCCATCTCCTTCATGAATCTCTCTCGGTAACCTTGAATTCCTCTCCTAGCAGTCACTAGGCCATACACTTTACTATGGTGACATTGGGCTGCCTGCTGCTGATCCAAGCACAGATATGACACTATGACATATAACAGATATGACACTACCTTCCTCACCTCTATATAGTACTACACAGCAATAACACTACCTTCCTCACCTCTATATAGTACTACACAGCAATAACACTACCTTCCTCACCTCTATATAGTACTACACAGCAATAACACTACCTTCCTCACCTCTATATAGTACTACACAGCAATAACACTACCTTCCTCACCTCTATATAGTACTACACAGCAATAACACTACCTTCCTCACCTCTATATAGTACTCCACAGCAATAACACTACCTTCCTCACCTCTATATAGTACTACACAGCAATAACACTACCTTCCTCACCTCTATACAGTACTACACAGCAATAACACTACCTTCCTCACCTCTATACAGTACTACACAGCAATAACACTACCTTCCTCACCTCTATATAGTACTACACAGCAATAACACTACCTTCCTCACCTCTATATAGTACTACACAGCAATAACACTACCTTCCTCACCTCTATATAGTACTACACAGCAATAACACTACCTTCCTCACCTCTATATAGTACTACATAGCAATAATACTACCTTCCTCACCTCTATATAGTACTACACAGCAATAACACTACCTTCCTCACCTCTATATAGTACTACACAGCAATAACACTACCTTCCTCACCTCTATATAGTACTACACAGCAATAACACTACCTTCCTCACCTCTATATACTACACAGCAATAACACTACCTTCCTCACCTCTATACAGTACTCCACAGCAATAACACTACCTTCCTCACCTCTATATAGTACTCCACAGCAATAACACTACCTTCCTCACCTCTATATACTACACAGCAATAACACTACCTTCCTCACCTCTATACAGTACTACACAGCAATAATACTACCTTCCTCACCTCTATACAGTACTACACAGCAATAACACTACCTTCCTCACCTCTATACAGTACTACACAGCAATAACACTACCTTCCTCACCTCTATATAGTACTCCACAGCAATAACACTACCTTCCTCACCTCTATATAGTACTACACAGCAATAACACTACCTTCCTCACCTCTATATAGTACTACACAGCAATAACACTACCTTCCTCACCTCTATATAGTACTACACAGCAATAACACTACCTTCCTCACCTCTATACAGTACTACACAGCAATAACACTACCTTCCTCACCTCTATACAGTACTACACAGCAATAACACTACCTTCCTCACCTTTTTATAGTACTACACAGCAATAACACTACCTTCCTCACCTCTATACAGTACTACACAGCAATAACACTACCTTCCTCACCTCTATATACTACACAGCAATAACACTACCTTCCTCACCTTTATATAGTACTACACAGCAATAACACTACCTTCCTCACCTCTATATAGTACTACACAGCAATAACACTACCTTCCTCACCTCTATATAGTACTACATAGCAATAATACTACCTTCCTCACCTCTATATAGTACTACACAGCAATGACACTACCTTCCTCACCTCTATATAGTACTACACAGCAATGACACTACCTTCCTCACCTCTATATAGTACTACACAGCAATAACACTACCTTCCTCACCTCTATATAGTACTACATAGCAATAATACTACCTTCCTCACCTCTATATAGTACTACACAGCAATGACACTACCTTCCTCACCTCTATATAGTACTACACAGCAATAACACTACCTTCCTCACCTCTATACAGTACTATACAGCAATAACACTACCTTCCTCACCTCTATATAATACTACACAGCAATAACACTACCTTCCTCACCTCTATATAGTACTACACAGCAATGACACTACCTTCCTCACCTCTATACAGTACTACACAGCAATAACACTACCTTCCTCACCTCTATATAGTACTACACAGCAATAACACTACCTTCCTCACCTCTATATAGTACTACACAGCAATAACACTACCTTCCTCACCTCTATACAGTACTACACAGCAGTAACACTACCTTCCTCACCTCTATATAGTACTACACAGCAATAACACTACCTTCCTCACCTCTATATAGTACTACATAGCAATAATACTACCTTCCTCACCTCTATATAATACTACACAGCAACGACACTACCTTCCTCAACCTAGGATGGTGCCAAGAGACAAATACAGTCAATTGTTAATTACATTCATATCATTCAACAACAATCAAATGGTGCCATTCTAAAAATAGCGGTTCTCAGTGACTATTTGCAAACGATCTCCTCAAGCCGTGCACACAGTCATTCTACATTTAAGCACACACACAAAAATGGTTCAGGCTGCCTGTGCAGCTATAGTTATACATATTGTAAATGCACCCATGGGGATGGCTGTAGAAAAAGCATTGGAGAAAAGCAAGCATTAGCATTAGCTCAAAGACAAGAGCTGCAGGCGGCACTGCTTACTGCTGTCTGTACAACTCCCAAAGTTCACCCAGATAATCATCAGCTGATTGAACACAAGCTGGCCAATGAGGCGAAGAGACAGTAAAAATTAAGCTAAATTACAGACGAGCCTCTCAAGCTGTTGGTCATCCTTAGTTAATTCTGACCAACGACCCAAATTCTACACATCCATTAATAAATCCTCGCCTTCGGGTTTCCTTTCCCTCCCTAGTGTCTTTCTGTACAACACAGTCTTCTGTAGGCCTTGTCTAAAGACACATGTAAAGCAATGTAAACTAGGTGATGAATGGTTAATCTGTCTGTCAACGAACCAGGCAGGTAGCCTTGTGGTTAAGAGCGTTGGGTCAGTAATCAAAAAGGTTGTAGTTTTGAATCTCTGAGCCGACTAGGGGAAAAATATGCCGATGTGCCCTTGAGCAAGGCACTTAACCCTAATTGCTCCTGTAAGTCGCTCTGGATAAGAGCGTCTGCTAAATGACTAAAATGTAAATGACAAGTCGCTTCAATGCACTTAGACTGCTTAATCACATCTGTGTGAAATCTTCCACAAACTCATTTTCAGCCCGCAATAAACATGAATAATTAACTGAAAATGTGTTAGATGAGAAATTAATGAGATGACGCATAACACTTTATGTAATCTTTATGTATAATTCACCTCCTAAAAGTGATAATATTACCTACAGAAGGACTCATCAGACCGGTGACTGTGAGTCCCCCTGTTTCTGTCTCTACTGCAGGAGCAGGACGGCCCAACTTCACTTCACCATCCCTGCCCTGTTCTATACAGACAGGCAGACACTCGTCAATGAACAGCACAGAGAGATACCCCTGTGGACTAATGCAGTCTAATGGTTTATTATTGGCTACGACTCACTTCATTTGGTTCCTTATTAAAACTCAATGTGACATTCCAAGATATAATAAATTGGTCTGGGGAGTCTGATGAATTCTATGAATCTAACAGTTGAGGACACTTCAGGAAGACAGATGGGGAAAGACTGGGTGTGGCTGAGTAACTCCTCATAATAACACAAAGAATGGCTTTCAAGCCTACTGTATATACTGTTACTATACAGCCCATGTGAGCTGCTCACAGTGAAGAGAGAGACTGCTCCCTCCAGGGATTTCTCCAGCAAAAGCAAACACATCTAAGTGTAGGCTTTGAACTACAACTACAGGGGAGCTGGGCAGACCGGCTGAGGAGCAGAGGGAAGCAGGCCGTGTTGTGGTGGAGATGGGCCGTGGTGTGATGCAGGAAACCAGGCCGTGCTGTGGTGGAGATGGGCCGTGGTGTGATGTAGGAAACCAGGCCGTGCTGTGATGGAGATGGGCCGTGGTGTGATGTAGGAAACCAGGCCGTGCTGTGATGGAGATGGGCCGTGGTGTGATGTAGGAAACCAGGCCGTGCTGTGATGGAGATGGGCCGTGGTGTGATGTAGGAAACCAGGCCGTGCTGTGGTGGAGATGGGCCGTGGTGTGATGTAGGAAACCAGGCCGTGTTGTGGTGGAGATGGGCCGTGGTGTGATGCAGGAGAGGAGATCAGGCCCCGCTCGCTTGGTCCCCCAGCAGGACCAGCCTGTGATGAACTGGGGGCCACACCTCTACTGACTGATGCAACTAAGTGGCAGTTCACAGCAATCGGAGGGCAGGATTACAGTTAGTTCAAAGCAGGTGTGCAGACTGTGCACCACCACTACCCCATCGTCATAGAGACAACTCAAACGATAGGCATGTAAACACCGACTCCTGGCTTTAATCTCTCTGCACCCACACCATATAGAAGTTATATATGTACACTGCGTGCACACACACACAGTCACACACAGTCACACACAGTCACACACACACACACACACACACACACACACACACACACACACACACACACACACACACACACACACACACACACACACACACACACACACACACACACACACACACACACACACACACACACACACAGGGACACAAGCTCACTATGAAATGAAAATGTTTATTCCCACTGATCTCCCTGAGAGTCTCCCTCTTTGAAGGTTCTAGCTAAATGTTGAGAAAAAAACATGTGTGTGACTATGAGACTCGTGTCTCTCCTAACAATGAAAAGCCAATGTCAATAACAGCAGCCCTTCACAGGGTCTGTCCATCCCCTCCGCAGCATCCTCTCCCGTCCCTCCACCATGTGTATCCACAGTCCGCTGCTCTAACCTGACCACGGAGGCTGTGGCTCCAGCACCTCCCCTCTGAGATGATTCCTCATGCCGGTGGTACTGGATGGTACTGGATGGTATTGGATGGTACTGGATGGTACTGGATGGTATTGGATGGTACTGGATGGTACTGGATGGTACTGGATGGTATTGGATGGTACTGGATGGTACTGGATGGTATTGGATGGTACTGGATGGTATTGGATGGTATTGGATGGTACTGGATGGTATTGGATGGTGTTGGATGGTAGTGGATGGTGTTGGATGGTATTGGATGGTACTGGATGGTACTGAATGGTATTGGATGGTACTGGATGGTAGTGGATGGTACTGGATGGTATTGGATGGTACTGGATGGTAGTGGATGGTGTTGGATGGTACTGGATGGTACTGGATGGTACTGGATGGTATTGGATGGTATTGGATGGTACTGGATGGTACTGGATGGTAGTGGATGGTATTGGATGGTACTGGATGGTAGTGGATGGTACTGGATGGTATTGGATGGTGCTGGATGGTACTGGATGGTATTGGATGGTACTGGATGGTATTGGATGGTACTGGATGGTAGTGGATGGTACTGGATGGTATTGGATGGTACTGGATGGTACTGGATGGTATTGGATGGTACTGGATGGGCCATTTTGTTGTCTGATCATCACCTTCTCTGCAGACCTACGGCATGTAAAACTAATTAGCACCACCACCACCCACCTCCCTCTGCCTGCACCTCCGCTCGGGGAGGTAGAGATGTGGGTGTGAAGAGCAGCGTGACGAGATGGATCCAATCTATTCCACTCTGCTTGTCAAAATCCCTGAGAGCAAGCATCAACCATCAACCGTCAGCTGTCAGCCGTCAACCATCAGCCATCAACCATCAACCACCAGCCATCAACCACCAGCCATCAACCACCAGCCATCAACCACCAGCCATCAACCATCAACCACCAGCCATCAACCATCAATCACCAGCCATCAACCACCAGCCAGCAACCATCAACCACCAGCCGTCAACCACCAGCCAGCAACCATCAACCACCAGCCGTCAACCACCAGCCATCAACCATCAATCACCAGCCATCAACCACCAGCCAGCAACCATCAACCACCAGCCGTCAACCACCAGCCGTCAACCACCAGCCGTCAGCCATCAACCACCAGCCATCAACCACCAGCCGTCAACCACCAGCCGTCAGCCATCAACCACCAGCCATCAACCACCAGCCGTCAACCACCAGCCATCAACCACCAGCCGTCAACCACCAGCCATCAACCACCAACCGTCAACCACCAGCCATCAACCACCAGCCATCAACCACCAGCCATCAACCACCAGCCATCAACCAGCAAACAACCATCAACCAACAACCATCAACCACCAGCCATCAACCACCAGCCATCAACCACCAGCCGTCAACCACCAGCCATCAACCACCAGCCATCAACCACCAGCCATCAGCCATCAACCACCAGCCATCAACCACCAGCCATCAACCACCAGCCATCAACCACCAGCCATCAACCACCAGCCATCAACCACCAGCCATCAACCATCAACCACCAGCCATCAACCATCAACCACCAGCCATCAACCATCAACCACCAGCCATCAACCATCAACCACCAGCCATCAACCATCAACCACCAGCCGTCAACCACCAGCCGTCAACCACCAGCCGTCAACCACCAACCACCAGCCATCAACCACCAGCCGTCAACCACCAGCCATCAACCACCAGCCGTCAACCACCAGCCGTCAACCACCAGCCGTCAACCACCAGCCATCAACCACCAGCCATCAACCACCAGCCGTCAACCACCAGCCATCAACCACCAGCCATCAACCACCAGCCATCAACCACCAGCCACCAGCAATCAACGTCGCTTTGTGCATGGGGGTATTGTTATGTTTAAATAGGAACAGGGCCTTCCCCAAACTGTGTCCACAAATTTGGAAGCACAGAATCGTCTAGAATGTCATTGTATGCTGTAGCGTTAAGATTTCCCTTTACTGGAACTAAGGGGCCTAGCCCGAATCATGAAAAACAGGCCCAAACCATTATTCCTCCTCCCCCAAAATTTACGGTAGGCACTATGCATTGAGGCAGGTAGCATTCTCCTGGCATCCGCCAAACCTAGATTAGTCCATCTGACTGC
This sequence comes from Salvelinus fontinalis, assembly GCF_029448725.1. Lineage (NCBI taxonomy): Eukaryota > Metazoa > Chordata > Actinopteri > Salmoniformes > Salmonidae > Salvelinus > Salvelinus fontinalis. The sequence continues at coordinate 4,563,930 of NC_074677.1, forward strand.
CAGATGGTGAAGCGCGATTCATCACTCCAGAGAACGTGTTACCAGTCCAATGGCAACGAGCTCCAGCCGACGCTTGGCATTGCGCATAGTGACCCTAGGCTTGGGTTTGGCTGCTAGGCCATGGAAACCCATTTCATGAAGTTCGTGACGAATGGTTCTTGTGCTGACGTTGCTTCCAGAGATAGTTAGGAACTCGGTAGTGAGTGTTGCACCTGAGTACAGATGATTTTTAAGCGCTACGTGCTTCAGCACTCGGCGGTCCCGTTCTGTGAACTTGTGTGGCCTACCACTTCACAGCTGAGCCATTGTCGTTCTTAGACGTTTCCATTTCACAATAACAGCACTTACAGTTGACCGGGACAGATCTAGAGGGCAGAAAGTTGACGATCTGACTTGTTGGAAAAGTGTCATTTTATGACGGTGCCACGTTGAAAGTCACTGAGCTCTTCAGTAAGGCCATTCAACTGCCAATGTTTGTCTATGGAGATTGCATGGCTGTGTGCTCGATTTATACATCTGTCAGCAACGGGTGTGACTGAAATTGCCGAACCCATTCATTTGAAAGGGGTGTCCACAAACGTTTGTATATACAGTTGAAGTCGGGGCTTTGTGATGGCCACTCCAATACTTTGACTTTGTTGTCCTTAAGCCATTTTGCCACAACTTTGGAAGTATGCTTGGGGTCATTGTCCATTTGGAAGACCCATTTGCGACCAAGCTTTAACTTCCTGACTGATGTCTTCAGATGTTGCTTCAATATATCCACATCATTTTCCTGCCTCATGATGCCATCTATTTTGTGAAGTGCACCAGTCCCTCCTGCAGGAAAGCATCCACACAACATGATGCTGCCACCCCCGTGCTTCACGGTTGGGATGGTGTTCTTCGGCTTGCAAGACTCCCCCGTTTTCCTCCAAACATAACGATGGTCATTATGGCCAAACAGTTCTATTTTTGTTTCATTAGACCAGAGGACATTTCTCCAAAAAGTCCGAACTTTGTCCCCATGTGCAGTTGCAAACTGTATTCTGGCTTTTTTATGGCGGTTTCGGAGCAGTGGCTTCTTCCTTGCTCAGCGGCCTTTGTTTTACTGTGGATATAGATACTTTTGTACCTGTTTCCTCCAGCATCTTCACAAGGTCCTTTGCTGTTGTTCTGGGATTGATTTGCACTTTTTGCACCAAAGTACGTTCATCTCTAGGAGACAGAACGCGTCTCCTTCCTGAGCTGTATGATGGTTGCGTGGTCCCATGGTGTTAATACTTGCTTACTATTGTTTGTACAGATGAATGTGATACAGTGAATTATAAGTGAAATACTCTGTCTGTTAACAATTGTTGGAAAAATTAGAGTAGATGTCCTAACCGACTTGCCAAAACTATAGTTTGTTAACAATACATTTGTGGAGTGGTTGAAAAACGAGTTCTAATGACTCCAACCTAAGTGTATGTAAACTTCCGACTTCAACTGTATAGAGTAACTAGAATCAGGCCACATACTACGCCTCCCTTCATACTCCACACAGCTGCTGCTCTGTTCAGCTCATACTGTATGGGTCTAACCGGCCAAGTTTACCAATAGTGGCTGGCCATTCCAGCAACATTGCCAGCACTCTCTGCTCTGAAACAGAAATAGACCTGAATGTACTATTACTATGCAGGCTGGCATTTGTTTATAGGGAGAGGAATGACGTGGAATGGAACTAAATTTTGTCATTTCTATATGCCAGAGGCAGAATTTCGAGTGTCAGCTTGAGTTACTGGGAAGAGGCTAGTAGTCAGGATTGTAGATTGTTTTGCTCTTGTTTAAAGTGTGTACGTTGTATAGAATCTCTAACACATCTATGGCAGGCTGCATCAGGAAGATTTTCATTCAAAGCTTCGTCTCTGAAGCAGGAAAGGGAAGGAATTTCAGGTTGGGCTCTCTCCGGTGTACACCGGATTCATTCCGGACATGACTCTAAAAGTCTTGTAGGCATGAAGGTCAGAGTCTCTGAAGGCTCGGGGGAAATGCGGAGGTAAAAATAAACACAGTGACAGAGTGGGCGTGTCGATGGAGCGCTGGCAGCACCCAGAGAGGACAGCCACGCAGGGCAAAGGACGTCTGTCACCAGTCTCACATGTTTTATCACATGGCCCGTCATTAACGATGACGACTGACAGCATTTAGAACACACACATAAAGGTGACCCCTGCCAACCCAGCTCCATCACTGATACACAGAGAGAGGGGGTGAAGAATGTGTGTGTGTGTGTGTGTGTGTGTACTTGTCAGTTGGTTAAACTCTAAACATACTAAACATACTCTAAATATACTCAGTAGAATCCTGTTGTATCAGTCATTGGGCTGATTTCAGTGTATCAGTCATTAGGTTGATTTCAGTGTATCAGTCATTAGGCTGATTTCAGTGTCAGTCATTGGGTTGATTTCAGTGTATCAGTCATTGGGCTGATTTCAGTGTATCAGTCATTGGGCTGATTTCAGTGTATCAGTCATTGGGCTGATTTCAGTGTATCAGTCATTGGGTTGATTTCAGTGTATCAGTCATTAGGTTGATTTCAGTGTATCAGTCATTGGGTTGATTTCAGTGTATCAGTCATTGGGCTGATTTCAGTGTATCAGTCATTGGGCTGATTTCAGTGTATCAGTCATTGGGCTGATTTCAGTGTATCAGTCATTAGGTTGATTTCAGTGTATCAGTCATTGGGCTGATTTCAGTGTATCAGTCATTAGGTTGATTTCAGTGTATCAGTCATTGGGCTGATTTCAGTGTATCAGTCATTGGGCTGATTTCAGTGTATCAGTCATTAGGTTGATTTCAGTGTATCAGTCATTATGCTGATTTCAGTGTATCAGTCATTAGGTTGATTTCAGTGTATCAGTCATTAGGCTGATTTCAGTGTATCAGTCATTGGGCTGATTTCAGTGTATCAGTCATTGGGCTGATTTCAGTGTATCAGTCATTAGGTTGATTTCAGTGTATCAGTCATTGGGCTGATTTCAGTGTATCAGTCATTAGGTTGATTTCAGTGTATCAGTCATTAGGTTGATTTCAGTGTATCAGTCATTGGGCTGATTTCAGTGTATCAGTCATTGGGCTGATTTCAGTGTATCAGTCATTGGGTTGATTTCAGTGTATCAGTCATTGGGCTGATTTCAGTGTATCAGTCATTGGGTTGATTTCAGTGTATCAGTCATTGGGCTGATTTCAGTGTATCAGTCACTGGGCTGATTTCAGTGTATCAGTCATTGGGTTGATTTCAGTGTATCAGTCATTGGGCTGATTTCAGTGTATCAGTCATTGGGCTGATTTCAGTGTATCAGTCATTGGGCTGATTTCAGTGTATCAGTCATTGGGCTGATTTCAGTGTATCAGTCATTAGGTTGATTTCAGTGTATCAGTCATTGGGCTGATTTCAGTGTATCAGTCATTGGGTTGATTTCAGTGTATCAGTCATTGGGCTGATTTCAGTGTATCAGTCATTGGGCTGATTTCAGTGTATCAGTCATTAGGTTGATTTCAGTGTATCAGTCATTGGGTTGATTTCAGTGTATCAGTCATTAGGTTGATTTCAGTGTATCAGTCATTGGGCTGATTTCAGTGTATCAGTCATTGGGCTGATTTCAGTGTATCAGTCATTGGGCTGATTTCAGTGTATCAGTCATTGGGCTGATTTCAGTGTATCAGTCATTGGGTTGATATCAGTGTATCAGTCATTGGGCTGATTTCAGTGTATCAGTCATTGGGCTGATTTCAGTGTATCAGTCATTGGGCTGATTTCAGTGTATCAGTCATTGGGCTGATTTCAGTGTATCAGTCATTAGGTTGATTTCAGTGTATCAGTCATTGGGCTGATTTCAGTGTATCAGTCATTGGGTTGATTTCAGTGTATCAGTCATTGGGCTGATTTCAGTGTATCAGTCATTGGGCTGATTTCAGTGTATCAGTCATTAGGTTGATTTCAGTGTATCAGTCATTGGGTTGATTTCAGTGTATCAGTCATTAGGTTGATTTCAGTGTATCAGTCATTGGGCTGATTTCAGTGTATCAGTCATTGGGCTGATTTCAGTGTATCAGTCATTGGGCTGATTTCAGTGTATCAGTCATTGGGCTGATTTCAGTGTATCAGTCATTGGGCTGATTTCAGTGTATCAGTCATTGGGTTGATTTCAGTGTATCAGTCATTGGGCTGATTTCAGTGTATCAGTCATTAGGCTGATTTCAGTGTATCAGTCATTGGGCTGATTTCAGTGTATCAGTCATTAGGCTGATTTCAGTGTATCAGTCATTAGGTTGATTTCAGTGTATCAGTCATTGGGCTGATTTCAGTGTATCAGTCATTGGGCTGATTTCAGTGTATCAGTCATTAGGCTGATTTCAGTGTATCAGTCATTGGGCTGATTTCAGTGTATCAGTCATTAGGCTGATTTCAGTGTATCAGTCATTAGGCTGATTTCAGTGTATCAGTCATTGGGCTGATTTCAGTGTATCAGTCATTGGGCTGATTTCAGTGTATCAGTCATTGGGCTGATTTCAGTGTATCAGTCATTGGGCTGATTTCAGTGTATCAGTCATTGGGCTGATTTCAGTGTATCAGTCATTAGGTTGATTTCAGTGTATCAGTCATTAGGTTGATTTCAGTGTATCAGTCATTAGGTTGATTTCAGTGTATCAGTCATTGGGTTGATTTCAGTGTATCAGTCATTAGGTTGATTTCAGTGTATCAGTCATTAGGCTGATTTCAGTGTATCAGTCATTGGGCTGATTTCAGTGTATCAGTCATTAGGCTGATTTCAGTGTATCAGTCATTAGGCTGATTTCAGTGTATCAGTCATTAGGCTGATTTCAGTGTATCAGTCATTAGGCTGATTTCAGTGTATCAGTCATTGGGCTGATTTCAGTGTATCAGTCATTGGGCTGATTTCAGTGTATCAGTCATTGGGCTGATTTCAGTGTATCAGTCATTAGGTTGATTTCAGTGTATCAGTCATTAGGCTGATTTCAGTGTATCAGTCATTGGGCTGATTTCAGTGTATCAGTCATTAGGTTGATTTCAGTGTATCAGTCATTAGGCTGATTTCAGTGTATCAGTCATTGGGCTGATTTCAGTGTATCAGTCATTAGGCTGATTTCAGTGTATCAGTCATTAGGCTGATTTCAGTGTATCAGTCATTAGGCTGATTTCAGTGTATCAGTCATTAGGCTGATTTCAGTGTATCAGTCATTAGGCTGATTTCAGTGTATCAGTCATTGGGCTGATTTCAGTGTATCAGTCATTGGGCTGATTTCAGTGTATCAGTCATTAGGTTGATTTCAGTGTATCAGTCATTAGGCTGATTTCAGTGTATCAGTCATTAGGCTGATTTCAGTGTATCAGTCATTAGGCTGATTTCAGTGTATCAGTCATTAGGTTGATTTCAGTGTATCAGTCATTAGGCTGATTTCAGTGTATCAGTCATTGGGCTGATTTCAGTGTATCAGTCATTGGGCTGATTTCAGTGTATCAGTCATTGGGCTGATTTCAGTGTATCAGTCATTGGGCTGATTTCAGTGTATCAGTCATTGGGTTGATTTCAGTGTATCAGTCATTGGGCTGATTTCAGTGTATCAGTCATTGGGCTGATTTCAGTGTATCAGTCATTGGGCTGATTTCAGTGTATCAGTCATTGGGCTGATTTCAGTGTATCAGTCATTAGGTTGATTTCAGTGTATCAGTCATTGGGCTGATTTCAGTGTATCAGTCATTGGGTTGATTTCAGTGTATCAGTCATTGGGCTGATTTCAGTGTATCAGTCATTGGGCTGATTTCAGTGTATCAGTCATTAGGTTGATTTCAGTGTATCAGTCATTGGGCTGATTTCAGTGTATCAGTCATTGGGTTGATTTCAGTGTATCAGTCATTGGGCTGATTTCAGTGTATCAGTCATTGGGCTGATTTCAGTGTATCAGTCATTAGGTTGATTTCAGTGTATCAGTCATTGGGCTGATTTCAGTGTATCAGTCATTGGGTTGATTTCAGTGTATCAGTCATTGGGCTGATTTCAGTGTATCAGTCATTGGGCTGATTTCAGTGTATCAGTCATTAGGTTGATTTCAGTGTATCAGTCATTGGGTTGATTTCAGTGTATCAGTCATTAGGTTGATTTCAGTGTATCAGTCATTGGGCTGATTTCAGTGTATCAGTCATTGGGCTGATTTCAGTGTATCAGTCATTGGGCTGATTTCAGTGTATCAGTCATTGGGCTGATTTCAGTGTATCAGTCATTGGGCTGATTTCAGTGTATCAGTCATTGGGTTGATTTCAGTGTATCAGTCATTGGGCTGATTTCAGTGTATCAGTCATTAGGCTGATTTCAGTGTATCAGTCATTGGGCTGATTTCAGTGTATCAGTCATTAGGCTGATTTCAGTGTATCAGTCATTAGGTTGATTTCAGTGTATCAGTCATTGGGCTGATTTCAGTGTATCAGTCATTGGGCTGATTTCAGTGTATCAGTCATTAGGCTGATTTCAGTGTATCAGTCATTGGGCTGATTTCAGTGTATCAGTCATTAGGCTGATTTCAGTGTATCAGTCATTAGGCTGATTTCAGTGTATCAGTCATTGGGCTGATTTCAGTGTATCAGTCATTGGGCTGATTTCAGTGTATCAGTCATTGGGCTGATTTCAGTGTATCAGTCATTGGGCTGATTTCAGTGTATCAGTCATTAGGTTGATTTCAGTGTATCAGTCATTAGGTTGATTTCAGTGTATCAGTCATTGGGCTGATTTCAGTGTATCAGTCATTAGGTTGATTTCAGTGTATCAGTCATTAGGCTGATTTCAGTGTATCAGTCATTGGGCTGATTTCAGTGTATCAGTCATTAGGCTGATTTCAGTGTATCAGTCATTAGGCTGATTTCAGTGTATCAGTCATTAGGCTGATTTCAGTGTATCAGTCATTAGGCTGATTTCAGTGTATCAGTCATTAGGCTGATTTCAGTGTATCAGTCATTAGGCTGATTTCAGTGTATCAGTCATTAGGCTGATTTCAGTGTATCAGTCATTAGGCTGATTTCAGTGTATCAGTCATTGGGCTGATTTCAGTGTATCAGTCATTGGGCTGATTTCAGTGTATCAGTCATTAGGTTGATTTCAGTGTATCAGTCATTATGCTGATTTCAGTGTATCAGTCATTGGGCTGATTTCAGTGTATCAGTCATTAGGTTGATTTCAGTGTATCAGTCATTAGGTTGATTTCAGTGTATCAGTCATTGGGCTGATTTCAGTGTATCAGTCATTGGGTTGATTTCAGTGTATCAGTCATTGGGCTGATTTCAGTGTATCAGTCATTGGGCTGATTTCAGTGTATCAGTCATTAGGTTGATTTCAGTGTATCAGTCATTGGGTTGATTTCAGTGTATCAGTCATTAGGTTGATTTCAGTGTATCAGTCATTGGGCTGATTTCAGTGTATCAGTCATTGGGCTGATTTCAGTGTATCAGTCATTGGGCTGATTTCAGTGTATCAGTCATTGGGCTGATTTCAGTGTATCAGTCATTGGGTTGATATCAGTGTATCAGTCATTGGGCTGATTTCAGTGTATCAGTCATTGGGCTGATTTCAGTGTATCAGTCATTGGGCTGATTTCAGTGTATCAGTCATTGGGCTGATTTCAGTGTATCAGTCATTAGGTTGATTTCAGTGTATCAGTCATTGGGCTGATTTCAGTGTATCAGTCATTGGGTTGATTTCAGTGTATCAGTCATTGGGCTGATTTCAGTGTATCAGTCATTGGGCTGATTTCAGTGTATCAGTCATTAGGTTGATTTCAGTGTATCAGTCATTGGGTTGATTTCAGTGTATCAGTCATTAGGTTGATTTCAGTGTATCAGTCATTGGGCTGATTTCAGTGTATCAGTCATTGGGCTGATTTCAGTGTATCAGTCATTGGGCTGATTTCAGTGTATCAGTCATTGGGCTGATTTCAGTGTATCAGTCATTGGGCTGATTTCAGTGTATCAGTCATTGGGTTGATTTCAGTGTATCAGTCATTGGGCTGATTTCAGTGTATCAGTCATTAGGCTGATTTCAGTGTATCAGTCATTGGGCTGATTTCAGTGTATCAGTCATTAGGCTGATTTCAGTGTATCAGTCATTAGGTTGATTTCAGTGTATCAGTCATTGGGCTGATTTCAGTGTATCAGTCATTGGGCTGATTTCAGTGTATCAGTCATTAGGCTGATTTCAGTGTATCAGTCATTGGGCTGATTTCAGTGTATCAGTCATTAGGCTGATTTCAGTGTATCAGTCATTAGGCTGATTTCAGTGTATCAGTCATTGGGCTGATTTCAGTGTATCAGTCATTGGGCTGATTTCAGTGTATCAGTCATTGGGCTGATTTCAGTGTATCAGTCATTGGGCTGATTTCAGTGTATCAGTCATTGGGCTGATTTCAGTGTATCAGTCATTAGGTTGATTTCAGTGTATCAGTCATTAGGTTGATTTCAGTGTATCAGTCATTAGGTTGATTTCAGTGTATCAGTCATTGGGCTGATTTCAGTGTATCAGTCATTAGGTTGATTTCAGTGTATCAGTCATTAGGCTGATTTCAGTGTATCAGTCATTGGGCTGATTTCAGTGTATCAGTCATTAGGCTGATTTCAGTGTATCAGTCATTAGGCTGATTTCAGTGTATCAGTCATTAGGCTGATTTCAGTGTATCAGTCATTAGGCTGATTTCAGTGTATCAGTCATTGGGCTGATTTCAGTGTATCAGTCATTGGGCTGATTTCAGTGTATCAGTCATTGGGCTGATTTCAGTGTATCAGTCATTAGGTTGATTTCAGTGTATCAGTCATTAGGCTGATTTCAGTGTATCAGTCATTGGGCTGATTTCAGTGTATCAGTCATTAGGTTGATTTCAGTGTATCAGTCATTAGGCTGATTTCAGTGTATCAGTCATTGGGCTGATTTCAGTGTATCAGTCATTAGGCTGATTTCAGTGTATCAGTCATTAGGCTGATTTCAGTGTATCAGTCATTAGGCTGATTTCAGTGTATCAGTCATTAGGCTGATTTCAGTGTATCAGTCATTAGGCTGATTTCAGTGTATCAGTCATTGGGCTGATTTCAGTGTATCAGTCATTGGGCTGATTTCAGTGTATCAGTCATTAGGTTGATTTCAGTGTATCAGTCATTAGGCTGATTTCAGTGTATCAGTCATTAGGCTGATTTCAGTGTATCAGTCATTAGGCTGATTTCAGTGTATCAGTCATTAGGTTGATTTCAGTGTATCAGTCATTAGGCTGATTTCAGTGTATCAGTCATTGGGCTGATTTCAGTGTATCAGTCATTGGGCTGATTTCAGTGTATCAGTCATTGGGCTGATTTCAGTGTATCAGTCATTGGGCTGATTTCAGTGTATCAGTCATTGGGTTGATTTCAGTGTATCAGTCATTGGGCTGATTTCAGTGTATCAGTCATTGGGCTGATTTCAGTGTATCAGTCATTGGGCTGATTTCAGTGTATCAGTCATTGGGCTGATTTCAGTGTATCAGTCATTAGGTTGATTTCAGTGTATCAGTCATTGGGCTGATTTCAGTGTATCAGTCATTGGGTTGATTTCAGTGTATCAGTCATTGGGCTGATTTCAGTGTATCAGTCATTGGGCTGATTTCAGTGTATCAGTCATTAGGTTGATTTCAGTGTATCAGTCATTGGGCTGATTTCAGTGTATCAGTCATTGGGTTGATTTCAGTGTATCAGTCATTGGGCTGATTTCAGTGTATCAGTCATTGGGCTGATTTCAGTGTATCAGTCATTAGGTTGATTTCAGTGTATCAGTCATTGGGCTGATTTCAGTGTATCAGTCATTGGGTTGATTTCAGTGTATCAGTCATTGGGCTGATTTCAGTGTATCAGTCATTGGGCTGATTTCAGTGTATCAGTCATTAGGTTGATTTCAGTGTATCAGTCATTGGGTTGATTTCAGTGTATCAGTCATTAGGTTGATTTCAGTGTATCAGTCATTGGGCTGATTTCAGTGTATCAGTCATTGGGCTGATTTCAGTGTATCAGTCATTGGGCTGATTTCAGTGTATCAGTCATTGGGCTGATTTCAGTGTATCAGTCATTGGGTTGATTTCAGTGTATCAGTCATTGGGCTGATTTCAGTGTATCAGTCATTAGGCTGATTTCAGTGTATCAGTCATTGGGCTGATTTCAGTGTATCAGTCATTAGGCTGATTTCAGTGTATCAGTCATTAGGTTGATTTCAGTGTATCAGTCATTGGGCTGATTTCAGTGTATCAGTCATTGGGCTGATTTCAGTGTATCAGTCATTAGGCTGATTTCAGTGTATCAGTCATTGGGCTGATTTCAGTGTATCAGTCATTAGGCTGATTTCAGTGTATCAGTCATTAGGCTGATTTCAGTGTATCAGTCATTGGGCTGATTTCAGTGTATCAGTCATTGGGCTGATTTCAGTGTATCAGTCATTGGGCTGATTTCAGTGTATCAGTCATTGGGCTGATTTCAGTGTATCAGTCATTGGGCTGATTTCAGTGTATCAGTCATTAGGTTGATTTCAGTGTATCAGTCATTAGGTTGATTTCAGTGTATCAGTCATTAGGTTGATTTCAGTGTATCAGTCATTGGGCTGATTTCAGTGTATCAGTCATTAGGTTGATTTCAGTGTATCAGTCATTAGGCTGATTTCAGTGTATCAGTCATTGGGCTGATTTCAGTGTATCAGTCATTAGGCTGATTTCAGTGTATCAGTCATTAGGCTGATTTCAGTGTATCAGTCATTAGGCTGATTTCAGTGTATCAGTCATTAGGCTGATTTCAGTGTATCAGTCATTAGGCTGATTTCAGTGTATCAGTCATTAGGCTGATTTCAGTGTATCAGTCATTAGGCTGATTTCAGTGTATCAGTCATTGGGCTGATTTCAGTGTATCAGTCATTGGGCTGATTTCAGTGTATCAGTCATTAGGTTGATTTCAGTGTATCAGTCATTAGGCTGATTTCAGTGTATCAGTCATTAGGCTGATTTCAGTGTATCAGTCATTAGGCTGATTTCAGTGTATCAGTCATTAGGTTGATTTCAGTGTATCAGTCATTAGGCTGATTTCAGTGTATCAGTCATTGGGCTGATTTCAGTGTATCAGTCATTGGGCTGATTTCAGTGTATCAGTCATTGGGCTGATTTCAGTGTATCAGTCATTGGGCTGATTTCAGTGTATCAGTCATTGGGTTGATTTCAGTGTATCAGTCATTGGGCTGATTTCAGTGTATCAGTCATTAGGCTGATTTCAGTGTATCAGTCATTGGGCTGATTTCAGTGTATCAGTCATTAGGCTGATTTCAGTGTATCAGTCATTAGGTTGATTTCAGTGTATCAGTCATTGGGCTGATTTCAGTGTATCAGTCATTGGGCTGATTTCAGTGTATCAGTCATTAGGCTGATTTCAGTGTATCAGTCATTGGGCTGATTTCAGTGTATCAGTCATTAGGCTGATTTCAGTGTATCAGTCATTAGGCTGATTTCAGTGTATCAGTCATTGGGCTGATTTCAGTGTATCAGTCATTGGGCTGATTTCAGTGTATCAGTCATTGGGCTGATTTCAGTGTATCAGTCATTGGGCTGATTTCAGTGTATCAGTCATTGGGCTGATTTCAGTGTATCAGTCATTAGGTTGATTTCAGTGTATCAGTCATTAGGTTGATTTCAGTGTATCAGTCATTAGGTTGATTTCAGTGTATCAGTCATTGGGCTGATTTCAGTGTATCAGTCATTAGGTTGATTTCAGTGTATCAGTCATTAGGCTGATTTCAGTGTATCAGTCATTGGGCTGATTTCAGTGTATCAGTCATTAGGCTGATTTCAGTGTATCAGTCATTAGGCTGATTTCAGTGTATCAGTCATTAGGCTGATTTCAGTGTATCAGTCATTAGGCTGATTTCAGTGTATCAGTCATTGGGCTGATTTCAGTGTATCAGTCATTGGGCTGATTTCAGTGTATCAGTCATTGGGCTGATTTCAGTGTATCAGTCATTAGGTTGATTTCAGTGTATCAGTCATTAGGCTGATTTCAGTGTATCAGTCATTGGGCTGATTTCAGTGTATCAGTCATTAGGTTGATTTCAGTGTATCAGTCATTAGGCTGATTTCAGTGTATCAGTCATTGGGCTGATTTCAGTGTATCAGTCATTAGGCTGATTTCAGTGTATCAGTCATTAGGCTGATTTCAGTGTATCAGTCATTAGGCTGATTTCAGTGTATCAGTCATTAGGCTGATTTCAGTGTATCAGTCATTAGGCTGATTTCAGTGTATCAGTCATTGGGCTGATTTCAGTGTATCAGTCATTGGGCTGATTTCAGTGTATCAGTCATTAGGTTGATTTCAGTGTATCAGTCATTAGGCTGATTTCAGTGTATCAGTCATTAGGCTGATTTCAGTGTATCAGTCATTAGGCTGATTTCAGTGTATCAGTCATTAGGTTGATTTCAGTGTATCAGTCATTAGGCTGATTTCAGTGTATCAGTCATTGGGCTGATTTCAGTGTATCAGTCATTAGGTTGATTTCAGTGTATCAGTCATTGGGCTGATTTCAGTGTATCAGTCATTGGGCTGATTTCAGTGTATCAGTCATTAGGCTGATTTCAGTGTACCAGTCATTAGGTTGATTTCAGTGTCAATCACCATCTCTCTTGGTTTCATGTCATGCCTAATGAAAGCCTCTGTAGTGGCAGCTCCAGGTCCAGTCCAGCTAATCTAACTAGGAGAGCAGAACCAATCAAAAGGCTGTGTACTCATCATTTATCTCTCTCCTTTCATCCTCTTTCACCAATTAGTGTAAATTAGGCCCGCTGTCCTTTAAGGAGAGCGAGAGTGAGAGAGCAAGAGAGAGAGAGAGCGAGATAGAGAGAGGCAGTAGCATGGCTTCCCATCCCAAACCCCACCTAGCACGATGATGCCAAATCTGCTCGGCTTGCATCAGGCCTGCTCACCTCATCTGTGTCCTAGCAACTGTAAACCTCTCAGCCCCTTGGATACGGTAGGTCTGTGAACGAGTGTGTTTCCAAACAAAACACAAGGAATATAAAGTGTGTCCTTAGAGGAATGGACGTGCGGAGAGATACGAGAACAACTGGTGGGTGTCAGTCCTTCATGATGTAACAATGGCCATGTGATTGGCTCATTAGGAGGCATGCCATGCATATTCAAAAGGAGACTGCCATGCAACTCTTTCAGGGCATATTCTTTGTCTTGAGTCTCTGAAGGAAGCTCTCTTCAGATACCGATTCTGGATACTAAAATGAACAGACAACATCATTTTTTGAAAGAGGGGAACAGAAATACTCTATATTTGCCTGGCTGCTGTGTTTCCAAATGCATTAATGCCGATTTCCCAGGAACAGTCTGGGCCTCCCTCTCTCAGCGGAGTCTATGGCTGTGTCTGTGTCTTTGTCTGTGGCTGTGGCAGTGGCAGTGGCAGTGGCTGTGTCTGTGTCTGTGTCAGTGGCTGTGGCAGTGGCAGTGACTGTGTATGTGTCTGTGGCTGTGTCTGTGGCTGTGGCTGTGTCTGTGCCCGTGTCTGTGGCTGCAGTGGAGAGCTCAGTGGATGTGTCTGTGGCGGTGTCTGTGGCAGTGGCGGTGGCAGTGGCGGTGTCTGTGTACGTGTTTGTGTTTGTGGCTGCAGTGGAGAGCTCAGCAGCTGTGTCTGTGTCTATGGCGGTGTCTGTGGCGGCATCAGTGTCTGTGGTAGTGTCTGTGCCTGTGGCAGTGTCTGTGTCTGTCTGTGTCTGCAGTGGAGAGCTCAGTGGCTGTGTCTGTGGCAGTGTCGGTGGCAGTGTCTGTGCTTGTGGCAGTGTCTGTGGCGGTGGCTGTGTCTGTGGCTGTGCCTGTGGCAGTGTCTGTCTGTGTCTGTCTGTGTCTGTGTCTGCAGTGGAGAGCTCAGCGGCCCAGTTTTGTTTGCTTGTAAAAAGCCATGACCACATTTCTTTCTGCAGTTTGTGCGCACGCACAGGGGTCGGTTCTGCTCAGAGGTCCGGGCCCGCTGAGTATTGGCGCGGCTCGAAAGGCTGGATCAGAACCGCTCAGACTGTAGAGCCCTGACCGGCGCAGAGGATATGGAGTGCTCTGTCTGCTGAGCGGTGGCCAGTGCCTCCCTCTGTGTGCCTGCGTGCCACACCATGCGAACATAATCCCACAGGTAATGGGGGAGTTTCACCTCTGCACACACACAGCCAGCCTCTACCCACGGCTGCGCAAAATCAATGAGCCATCTCTCTCTCTCTCTCTCTCTCTCTCTCTCTCTCTCTCTCTCTCTCCCTCTCTCTCCCTCTCTCCCTCTCTCCCTCTCTCCCTCTCTCCCTCCCTCCCTCCCTCCCTCCCTCCCTCCCTCCTGTGAGTGTGTCTTCAGCTTTGAAAAGGACAAGCGTGTCAACGGAATATCACAGTGAATAAATATCTCCACAAACATGGCAATTCCAAACAGTGAAGCCCTATAATAAGGGTGAGGTCTAAATAAAACCACACTGCCGCATTGCCTTGGCCACACAACTCTCTATTCCTGCCACACAGAGCCCTTAATAAAGCACATTCAGCCAGCTCTCAATACCACTACAGTCCCCCGTAGAGAAACTGGCACACGGTACATAGTATCTGTGTGTAGATATTCCTACATCATTCCTCCACACAGAGATTGGCCTTAGCTGTTATTATGTGACCACAGTAAGGCTCTTGATCGGCTCATCAAAGCCCCTTTGAGGTTTTCGCTCTCATTTCCCAGCCTGTGCCACTCCTGCAGTGGGCTCTGCTCCCTCTCTCTATCTCTCTCTCTCTCTTCCTCTCTACGGCTAACGCTATACGCCTCGGTATCGACCATGCCCACAGTCCTCAAAAGAGCATGGCTTGGGGAGCGGTCGGCGCTCTCTCTCTCAGCCTGGTGTGTGGAGCTAACAGCACAGCTCACTGCGCCCCACCATGCTGCGATGACTCACAATCACCATGTCAGACCTGAACACTGCCTGAGACACCTCATTCTAGACTATACATCATTACCTCACAAAACAAAATGCAAATAGTAAATATTATGTGATGAAATCGATCATGGAGTACGGCTAGAGTAGGCTGAGTCTTCATATTCTTTCCAAGTACTTCATCTGGGTCATACATGAATAAATTTGACATAATATAATAGCCAACATAATATGCACTCAGGCCCGTATTGATCCATTGTATGTCAAATGCCAAGCTAATTATGATATATGTGCATGCTTTTAACAATTTGCTTTGCCCTGTCAAGTATTTATGAATTTTAATG
Organism: Salvelinus fontinalis; assembly: GCF_029448725.1. Taxonomy (NCBI): domain Eukaryota; kingdom Metazoa; phylum Chordata; class Actinopteri; order Salmoniformes; family Salmonidae; genus Salvelinus; species Salvelinus fontinalis. Next base: position 4,579,241 of record NC_074677.1, read on the forward strand.
TCATTAGAGAGATAGGCTTAAAGGTATGCCAGTCAACCATACCATTGACAATAATATTATCAGGTTTGAATATTTTCTAGTTCATTCCCAAACAGGTTAAATGCGCCAAGCCAATCGGATAACAGATCAGTGGTATAATGTACTTAAGTAAAAATACTTTAAAGTACTTAAGTAAAAAATACTTTAAAGTATTAGCTCAGTTGGTAGAGCATAGTGCTTGCAATGCCATAGTTGTGGGTTTGATTCCCACGTGAGACCAGTATGAAGATGTATGCACTCCTTACTGTAAGTTGCTCTGTATGAAATCATCTGCTTAAATGACTCAAAATTGAAATGTTCTTTTTGTGGGTATCTATATTCTAGACAACTTTTACACATTCCTAAAGAAAATACGTATTTTTTTTTTTACTCCTATACGTTTTCCCTGACACCAAAAAGTACTCAGTACATTTTGAATGCTCAGGCATGACAGAATTATGGTCCAATTCAAGCACCTATCAATAATAACGCATTGCCATCCCAGAATAGATGGATGCAGTTGAATACATGATGAATGTAATTCACCAATACATTTCTTGGTAGTCCCAAACATATTGCTATCAGGTTGTAAATCCCAGCTGATCTGCTACATTGTTTGCTGCCTCCATTCAGGATGCACTGTTCCAGGTTCAATGACTCAATATTTTGGACAAAAACGGACGAATATAACTAAGGCTGGGGATGTCAGTACGATCAAACTAGTAAGGGCAATGATCACAAGTCAGTCACGGCTAATAGGCTAGCGTATCTATTTATTTATCTATTTATTTATCAAGCTAAAAACACGGTGCCTAACATTAGCTAGTTACCTGCTGGGAGGATGTCATGTCATTGGATGGGTAAGTGACCGACTTTCGTTTTTTTGGGTGGCTACAGCTAGAGATGAGGGTGTCATTTGGTTAGCTAGCAAGAAATGTCAATCGCTTTGCTAGTTAGCTAACGTTAGCTAGCTATGCTGAACTTGAACAACTTTTATCCAGTCAGCATATCCCTTGTGTTCGTAAATTCACTCGAGCTATCTACTCCGATTTCAGAGCACTCTCATCTGTGTGCCAGAGCGCAGAATAACTGATGAATTTACGAACATGCAACACCTGTTGAATATGACCGATGTCAGTAAACATCTGCAAAAAAAGTTATTAAATTGTTACCAGCAGCACAGTTAGTCACTAACAATGTTGATAACATGTAAACAGTATAACCAGCTCTGCTAGGGCGATTAAAATGGTCAGAGTGAGGTGTTCTCTCATTTGTGTCTAGAAAGCTAGCCAACTTTAGCAAGTTAGCTTGGGTGCTTGACTGCATTTGTGAATAATGCCCAGATCAACCCTACTTCTTGGCCAGAGCGCCCAGTGGCAATACTGCAGTGGGCACTCAGACAATCTGACAACGCTCTGAATTTACAAACGACCCAGAGCGCACACAGACACACTGGAGGCAATTTATGAACGCACCTTAAATTGTCAATCTGGCATCGATCAAAGGCAAGTTCCCATTCAGTTGTCAAAATGTGGGTTGGGACAAGCATGTATTGACAGGCAAACTGCAGAAGGACAAGCAGGCTACTATTCCCCATCGTTTATCAGTGCAATTTTGGCGTCCAACTAACTTAGATGAAAAAGTTTGAGAGGGTCTATCTAATGTTCTCTCGTTAGATTTTAGCTCATCTCGCTTTGGCTACCATTAGTTGTTGATCTTATTTTAGTTGATGTGCATAACTGAGGGAGAGATGGCCTACCTGTACATAGTTGTTTGATCAATTGGACTGTAAAGTTCCCAAATGTAAGATCTCTCCCGTGGTATTTACACATTTGCAAAGATCCATTCAGGTGTATTTCGTGGCTTTTGGCGAATGTGTTCATTCTAATGATGCTAGTCATGCTGTTGCTACTGCCTGTAAACACACAGTCCAGTTCAAAGTGAATGATGGCAGACCCGTGTGGCAAATGGCGTATTTGCATAAAGGCCTACTGTAGCTCTGATTGGCTATGGCGCACCGGTCTATAGACTCCATGGTCCTGGACGAGACAGATGTTTTTTTAGGTTTTATTTACTGCAGTGTCTATTAATTGTCCAAAACCACAGCTGCTTTCCCACTCTATATTGCTATACAATTTTCACAAATGCTTTACTCGCCGTCGTTCCCAAACATTCTATGGATTTCTGAACATGTGAAAATGTTCATATCTACTGTAAGTGTATGCTTGTCAGAAAATGTACAAAAATGTACAAAAAAAATTGATATTATTCCTAGGGGTGTATATGAACAGATTTGAATAAGATTTCATATTGCTAAAATGCTGTCAGTTCCACTTTTTATTTAACATGTATTTAACCAGGCAAGTCAGTTAAGAACAAATTATTATTTACAATGACGGCCTACCCCAGATGATGCTGGGCCTATTGTGCGCTGCCCTATGGGATTCCCAATCACGGCCGGTTGTGATACAATCTGGATTCAAACCAGGGTGTCTGTAGTGACGCCTCTAGCACTGAGATGCAGTGCCTTAGACCGCTGTGCCACTCGGGATGAGTATGAGAATTTAGTACTTTTTCCACCACTGTACTTAAGTACATTTGAAACCAGCTACTTTTAGACTTTTACTCATAAAGCATTTTACTGGGTGGCTTTTACCGGAGTCATTTTCTATGAATGTATCTTTACCTTCACTCAAGTATGACTTTTCCACCACTGCAGAAGATAGCGTATCACAATAACAAGGGGGCCTGCTGTACTGTACTGTATTGTATTGTACTCTACTGTATTTTACTGTATTGTACTGTTCTGTATTGTACTGTATTGTATTGTATTGTATTGTACTGTACTGTACTGTACTGTACTGTATTGTACTGTATTGTAGCCTACCTATGAAGTAGGAGAGCAGCACGACCAGCAGGATGGCAGCAGCGATGGCCGACACGGCAGCACATTTCCAGCTGCAGTACTTGGAGGGTTTCTTCAGCTTGAAGGAGCTCCTAGAGAAGGTGTTTCTGGGTAGCAGCCGCGGCGGGGGGGAGTAGACGGTCCCAGATGTCAGCGGGTACCCTGGAGACGAGCTGCTGAACAGGGGAGTGGTCCCGGACGGTGTTTTAAACAGGAAATGCCTACAGCGATGGAGAGAAAGAGAGAGAAAGAGAGGACACAGAGAGTTAGAATCAGCTGCTACATGGTCTCTATTACCAATAGAATGTGTAAATTGCGTTGGAGTGAACAGTCGCTTTCTGAATATAATGAGACATCTGGAGCAATGAAGTGCTCCTCTATATTCCAGCAGCAATTATTCACCGGTCATTTACATGCATTGATTTTCTTATTCTTAAAACTTATTCACACTTCAAATTGGTCTAGAGACACCGAATTATACAGCTAAAAGCATACAGAATATAAAGATTGTTTCATATCTCCTTCCAGACGCCTACCCAGCATTTGATGATGGTCATTATCGTCGTTAGTGCTTAGAGAGAATAAGAATGAACTGCTTCTTCGTTGTCATCAGTCTCATTTCTACCTAAAACAACGTACTGCAAATATACCAATATAAAAGCTTAGTAAATACTGTAGTTAAGTCAGTCTGTTTTAACAGTATCTCTCCCCCAGCACCTCATTGCCCTCTTTACAGTCAGAGAGGCAGTCTGACTCTGTGGGCTGTGTCCGGTGCCCGGCTTGGCTATGGGCAGACCACAGTGCCAAGCCAGTGCCCTGCGCCAGGTGGGCGGCGGGCCAGGGGAGGTCCACGAGAAGGCAGATGGGATTGGGATGAAAGTGGAAGACAGTTGACCATGCCGCTTTGATGCCGGTCAGAAGCTCTCACAAGCTGCTTCCCCACACTAAACCCAGAAGCACTCTCCTCTCAGATCTCCTTCCACATCTCCAGGCCGGATGGGGAAGGAAGCCCAAAACGACCCCCCCCCCCCCCTCATCTCTCTCTCACCTCCAACAACTGAGGGAAGCTATAACTCTCTTACTGATCTCTCCCTTTCCACTTCAACAGCCCCTCCCCCCACATCACATCAAATCACCACACACCCCAAACTCCATCTTTCTCCTTCTACTCTGTAATAGTGACTCGGTACCGCTACTCCCTGTACGTAGCCTCGTTATTGTTATTTTATTGTGTTACTTTTTTTGTTTTGTTTATTTAGTAAATGTTTTCTTAACTCTATTTTCTTAACTGCATTGTTAGCTAAGGGCTTATAAGTAAGCATTTCCCTGTAAGGTCTACTACACCTGATGTATTCAGCATTTCACTGTAAGGTCTACTACATCTGTTGTATTCAGCATTTCACTGTAAGGTCTACTACACCTGTTGTAGTAAGCATTTCACTGTAAGGTCTACTACACCTGTTGTATTCAGCATTTCACTGTAAGGTCTACTACACCTGTTGTATTCAGCATTTCACTGTGAGGTCTACTACACCTGTTGTATTCGGCATTTCACTGTGAGGTCTACTACACCTGTTGTATTAAGCATTTCACTGTAAGGTCTACTACATCTGTTGTATTCAGCATTTCACTGTAAGGTCTACTACACCTGTTGTAGTAAGCATTTCACTGTAAGGTCTACTACACCTGTTGTATTCAGCATTTCACTGTAAGGTCTACTACACCTGTTGTATTCAGCATTTCACTGTGAGGTCTACTACACCTGTTGTATTCGGCATTTCACTGTAAGGTCTACTACACCTGTTGTATTAAGCATTTCACTGTAAGGTCTACTACACCTGTTGTATTCAGCATTTCACTGTAAGGTCTACTACACCTGTTGTATTAAGCATTTCACTGTAAGGTCTACTACACCTGTTGTATTCAGCATTTCACTGTGAGGTCTACTACACCTGTTGTATTCAGCATTTCACTGTAAGGTCTACTACACCTGTTGTATTCAGCATTTCACTGTAAGGTCTACTACAGCTGATGTATTCAGCATTTCACTGTAAGGTCTACTACACCTGTTGTATTCAGCATTTCACTGTGAGGTCTACTACACCTGTTGTATTCAGCATTTCACTGTAAGGTCTACTACAGCTGATGTATTCAGCATTTCACTGTAAGGTCTACTACAGCTGATGTATTCAGCATTTCACTGTAAGGTCTACTACACCTGTTGTATTCAGCATTTCACTGTAAGGTCTACTACACCTGTTGTATTCAGCATTTCACTGTGAGGTCTACTACACCTGTTGTATTAAGCATTTCACTGTAAGGTCTACTACATCTGTTGTAGTAAGCATTTCACTGTAAGGTCTACTACACCTGTTGTATTCAGCATTTCACTGTAAGGTCTACTACACCTGTTGTATTCAGCATTTCACTGTAAGGTCTACTACACCTGTTGTATTCAGCATTTCACTGTGAGGTCTACTACACCTGTTGTATTCGGCATTTCACTGTAAGGTCTACTACACCTGTTGTATTAAGCATTTCACTGTAAGGTCTACTACACCTGTTGTATTCAGCATTTCACTGTAAGGTCTACTACACCTGTTGTATTAAGCATTTCACTGTAAGGTCTACTACACCTGTTGTATTCAGCATTTCACTGTGAGGTCTACTACACCTGTTGTATTCAGCATTTCACTGTAAATCTACTACACCTGTTGTATTCAGCATTTCACTGTAAGGTCTACTACAGCTGATGTATTCAGCATTTCACTGTAAGGTCTACTACACCTGTTGTATTCAGCATTTCACTGTGAGGTCTACTACACCTGTTGTATTCAGCATTTCACTGTAAGGTCTACTACAGCTGATGTATTCAGCATTTCACTGTAAGGTCTACTACAGCTGATGTATTCAGCATTTCACTGTAAGGTCTACTACACCTGTTGTATTCAGCATTTCACTGTAAGGTCTACTACACCTGTTGTATTCAGCATTTCACTGTAAGGTCTACTGCACCTGTTGTATTCGGCGCATGTGACAAATAAAATTTGATTTGATTTATTCACTTCCACACAAAAAGATGACAGTTTCTTCTCCTCTCCTCAGTTTGAGAAGCAGTGACTAGATCAATGGTGGATATCTACCAATTAAATAGTCTCTTCTCCTGAGGTAAGGTCTTCATGGGGTCTGATCAATCCTAGCAGGAGTACACTGACAGTGACGCTAACAGGCTCTCCACAGCTCGTCTCTCAACCAACCACCAACTACTTGAGAACGCCAAGGATGGGAAAGGTCTGGGAAAAAATAGTACAAAATAAGGAGGAAATATGTAAAAGATGTTTGTTAAATTGACTATGAGTTGTAAAGGAAAAGAGCGCTCCTTTGAAGTAGGTGTCAAGCCTCACTCAATTCTTAATTCACCGGTTTGGTTCAAATGACAGCGTCAGCTCAGAAATAATTTAATGGGGTGAGAAAGGAATAGAATGACATAGATATGAGTGAGAGAAAAAGTGAGGCTGTGTGAGGGGGAAAAAAATGGTTATTTGCAAAAACAAAGTGTAGGAGGCGTGTGTACATCTCATAACTCAAGGCCCTACCTCAACGTGTCTCTGTCAGTCTTTACATTTGGGATCAGTTTAACATTGGGCTTTACAGGCAGTCAAGGTCAACTGTGAAACCTGCTCAAGGCAAGAGCCTGTTTTTCATAGCGATGATGATTGTATATCGGCATTCCTCACCTGGAATAGTGCCGATAAAGTGGGCTGACTAGCCTGTCTCCCCCACCAGTCAATATCAAATGATGGCTAGCTGCTGAGATCAACACACACCCCACTAATCCCAAGGTCTCTGAAATGTGACCTAATAAGCAACCTTCAATTCACTCTAATAATCTCCCACCTGTGTAAGGTCAAATAAACACCTTGAGTGACGGTTTGTTCTAAACATAATATATTAAATATACTGTGTATATATGTCTTATATTAACAGAGAAACTGCCAGGGGTGATCAAAGGGATTACATCAAAGGATATGTTTGATGGGTTGATCCCCATTTTTGGCTGTGTTAAATATGACTTCAGCCTACTACGATGCACACATGCTGACTTTCCAGTTGGCCGTTACTGCCTCAGAGTATCATTGCCCAGTCCTCAGAGTATCATTGCCCAGGCCTCAGAGTATCATTGCCCAGGTCTCAGAGTATCATTGCCCAGGCCTCAGAGTATCATTGCCCAGTCCTCAGAGTATCATTGCCCAGTCCTCAGAGTATCATTGCCCAGGCCTCAGAGTATCATTGCCCAGGCCTCAGAGTATCATTGCCCAGGCCTCAGAGTATCATTGCCCAGTCCTCAGAGTATCATTGCCCAGGCCTCAGAGTATCATTGCCTATACTCCTAAGTATAAAGGGGATGAAGACAGTGAAAAGTGGTGTCACTGCGGCAACCTGAGAATGTATTTCACTGGGAAAGGAGTGACAATGGGACCTCTGACCCGTCTCCCCCAGCAGCCCTCCTAACAGCTGTGTCCGTGCACTAATGAAAACATGGCCGAGGTTAGCATCCTGCCCCTTAGCCTGGCTTGCCCGCCGAAGCTGCCTGATTAATGGCTTGTACCATGGTGACAGGCAGGCAGGCAGGCCGCTTCCCGCGGCCATCACATCACACTGCGTTAGTGGAGAGAATATCCTCTCAGCTAGATGCATGTTAATTGCAACATGGCAGGCGGCAGGTAAATTAATCCATAAATCAATCATATTTTATCCACCAGGGAACTAGTTATATAGCCGTTATCAGAGACAGCTTTGCAAAGCAAAACAGAGATAGTATAATGACTTTGACAAGTACTAAATAGAGTGACGAGAGGAAATGGATGAGAAATCACAGTTTATTACGTGTGGGTATTATCATTTGAATCATACAACACAATGTTCTCACAACATACACTAGATCATATTATCTCTCCTGACATGACAAAGAAGGCAGTGTGGGGTCCACATCTGTCAACAATGAAATAAACATGCTATTCAGCAGTTATTACAATACCACTTTAGCCCAAGATAACCTTCAGTTCACATACCTCCTCACATTATCTTCAGTTCACATGCCTCCTCACATTATCTTCAGTTCACATGCCTCCTCACATTATCTTCAGTTCACATGCCTCCTCACATTACCTTCAGTTCACATGCCTCCTCACATTACATTCAGTTCACATGCCTCCTCACATTACCTTCAGTTCACATGCCTCCTCACATTACATTCAGTTCACATGCCTCCTCACATTACATTCAGTTCACATGCCTCCTCACATTACCTTCAGTTCACATGCCTCCTCACATTACCCTCAGTTCACATGCCTCCTCACATTACATTCAGTTCACATGCCTCCTCACATTACCTTCAGTTCACATACCTCCTCACATTACCTTCAGTTCACATGCCTCCTCACATTACCTTCAGTTCACATGCCTCCTCACATTACCTTCAGTTCACATGCCTCCTCACATTACCTTCAGTTCACATGCCTCCTCACATTACCCTCAGTTCACATGCCTCCTCACATTACATTCAGTTCACATGCCTCCTCACATTATCTTCAGTTCACATGCCTCCTCACATTACCTTCAGTTCACATGCCTCCTCACATTACCCTCAGTTCACATGCCTCCTCACATTACATTCAGTTCACATGCCTCCTCACACTACCTTCAGTTCACATGCCTCCTCACATTACCTTCAGTTCACATGCCTCCTCACATTACCTTCAGTTCACATGCCTCCTCACATTACCTTCAGTTCACATGCCTCCTCACATTACCTTCAGTTCACATGCCTCCTCACATTACATTCAGTTCACATGCCTCCTCACATTACCTTCAGTTCACATGCCTCCTCACATTACCTTCAGTTCACATGCCTCCTCACATTACCTTCAGTTCACATGCCTCCTCACATTACATTCAGTTCACATACCTCCTCACATTACCTTCAGTTCACATGCCTCCTCACATTACATTCAGTTCACATGCCTCCTCACATTACCTTCAGTTCACATGCCTCCTCACATTACCTTCAGTTCACATACCTCCTCACATTACTTTCAGTTCACATACCTCCTCACATTACCTTCAGTTCACATACCTCCTCACATTACCCTCAGTTCACATGCCTCCTCACATTACCTTCAGTTCACATACCTCCTCACATTACCCTCAGTTCACATACCTCCTCACATTACCCTCAGTTCACATACCTCCTCACATTACCTTCAGTTCACATACCTCCTCACATTACCTTCAGTTCACATACCTCCTCACATTACCTTCAGTTCACATACCTCCTCACATTACCCTCAGTTCACATGCCTCCTCACATTACCTTCAGTTCACATACCTCCTCACATTACCTTCAGTTCACATATCTCCTCACATTACCTTCAGTTCACATACTTCCTCACATTATCTTCAGTTCACATGCCTCCTCACATTATCTTCAGTTCACATACCTCCTCACATTATCTTCAGTTCACATACCTCCTCACATACCTTCAGTTCACATACCTCCTCACATTACCTTCAGTTCACATACCTCCTCACATTACCTTCAGTTCACATACCTCCTCACATTACCTTCAGTTCACATACCTCCTCACATTACCTTCAGTTCACATACCTCCTCACATTACCTTCAGTTCACATACCTCCTCACATTACCTTCAGTTCACATGCCTCCTCACATTACCCTCAGTTCACATACCTCCTCACATTACACTCAGTTCACATACCTCCTCACATTACCTTCAGTTCACATACCTCCTCACATTACCCTCAGTTCACGTACCTCCTCACATTACCTTCAGTTCACATGCCTCCTCACATTACCTTCAGTTCACATACCTCCTCACATTACCTTCAGTTCACATACCTGTTCACATACCTGTTCACATTATCTTCAGTTCACATACCTGTTCACATTATCTTCAGTTCTGAATCATCAATTTCATTGTGACTAAGTACATTATATGAAGGTTATAGCCGACAGTTGACCTGCAGTGAAAATACCAACCAAATGCCTTATAGGACAAAATGAACCCATAATAAAAGGCCTTCAAACGTGAATTGCTTTAGACAACACGCAATATCAAATACCTGCATATTTTAACAGAGGAGAGAGAGCATTAACGCTGCATTTGAATTATGATAAGATTTTTTTCTACGGTGTAGAAAAAGAAACCAATCTCACCTACTAGGTATACGCTATTCCGTTTCAGATGAGACGTTTGGTCTTTTTGTCTTTTGTATTTACCTTTCTAAATGTTTGTCTATCATCCTTTAAGTAGCACTTACAGTAAAAGTATTTTCTTTCCTTCCTGCTCCTATTTGCAAATTGGTCACAACATGCCACTCACAGAGGAGTTCATACCCACACAGACAGTTAAACAGAACCACTGACGAATACAAACCAAGCCAGAATAAAATAGGAGGGCAAATAGTCTCTCTTTTACATGAAACATTTCTCTCATCCTGGGGGAGGGCGTGAAAAGCCAGAGCAATTAACAAGTAAATGGAGATTTTACAGATAATGAACAGGAATTCAACTGGAGTCAAGCCTTATTAGTATTCTGCCAGACATACCAGGACATCATGGTAAAGCTATCAAGGGCAAGAGACATTTTGCAAAATGTTGTAATGAACCCTGGTTGGCATTCGAGGCACGGAGGGCTGAACTGTTGGAGGTTCTAGCTGCCAATCGGTCTCTCTCAATACCAAAACCTCCAGGATGGTATGCAAGCAGGGGCAGATCTGTCTGCAACCCACTCAGCTAGGTGTTAAGACACTGGACCATCCTGACCGCAACGAAGGTGCCAGAGCCAGTCAATCTAAATCAAATAAAATCAACATCAAAAGATTTGAGAGTTCAAAATCAAATCAAATTTGCCACATGCAACAGGTGTAGACTTTACTATGAAATGCTTACTTATACGAGCCCTTTGCCAACAATCTAAGAAAAATGTTTAAAAAAAATAGTAAGACAAAATAACAATAACGAGGCTATATACAAGAGAAAAAAAACCCCTAGTGTGGCTGGTTTATCATTTGGTTTACTACCTTTAGAAGTGATTTAGTGATCGTGCAATAGTTTTCTCTATGTAATGTATTGCACCATGCAATATAAGGGACCACAAAGGAAATAAGTCACTGACTTAATTGTGTTATCCCTAACTAGTTTTTAATGTATGTACTGCGTGTAGCCTATATTAGGGCTGTGACGATACCAATATCGCAATATTTGGTCCTTTAAAAAACGTCGGTCCTTTAAAAACTTGCTGTATGTAACATATTGGTTGCTATAGCTTGGGAAATAAATGAATGTGAATCTGGATGACAGCATAATATTTGTTTCCAACATTAGGGCTGTTTTCATAAAGAAGTGAAATCCGCTTTTTTGTTTTGTTTCCTTGCCACGATACTAACGAGTATTGCGATATTGGTATCGTCCCGGCCCTGATAGATATGTACTTTAAACTGTCAAATAAAATCAATCAATCAACCTTTGAAGACTTCAACAACAGCCAACTAACAATGCGGCATTTGAACACAGATAAAAAATAATTTATATAGCGTAGCTCAGAAGACGTCTCTTCTAGACTGAGCTCACAGTTAAGAGATTTAGAGACTGGGTCTCAGAGAGAGACTGGGTCTCAGAGGGGTTGAAACAGTGAACAAAAAGGCATTTCACATTAGTCCCCCATTTGGAAATTGAACAAGCTACAAACAAACACATAACCATTTAACGTGGCAGTTTTCAATATTTACATGGTAATACAGTACCAGTATGTCCCGCAATAATACCACAACACCATAATAATACCACAATAACATCATAATACCACAATAATACCACAATAATACCACAATAATACCACAATAATACCATAATAATACCACAATAACACAATAATACCATAATAATACCACAATAATACCACAATAATACCACAATAATACCACAATAATACCATAATAATACCACAACAACACAATAATACCACAACAACACCATAATAATACCACAATAACACAATAATACCATAATAATACCACAATACTACCACAATAATACCACAATAATACCATAATAATACCACAACAACACAATAATAATACCACATCAACACCATAATACCACAACAACACCATAATAATACCACAATACCACCATAATACCACAATAATACCACAACAACACCATAATACCACAATAACATCATAATACCATAATAATACCACCATAATACCACAATAATACCACAATACCACCATAATAACACAATAATACCACAATAACATCATAATACCACAATAACACCATAATACCACAATAACACCATAATAATACCACAACAACACCACAATAACACCATAATAATACCACAACAACACCACAATAACACCATAATAATACCACAACAACACCATAATACCACAACAACACCATAATACCACAACAACACCATAATACCACAACAACACCACAATAACACCATAATAATACCACAACAACACCATAATACCACAATAATACCACAACAACACCATAATACCACAATAACACCATAATACCACAATAATACCACAACAACACCATAATACCACAACAACACCATAATACCACAATAATACCATAATAATACCACAATAATACAACAACAACACCATAATAATACCACAACAACACCATAATAATACCACAATAATACAACAACAACACCATAATAATACCACAACACCACCATAATAATACCACAACAACACCATCATAATACCACAATAATACAACAACAACACCATAATAACACCACAACAACACCATAATAATACCACAACACCATCATAATACCACAATAATACAACAACAACACCATAATAACACCACAACAACACCATAATAATACCACAATAATACCATAATACCACAATAATACCACAACGGCATAATACCACAATAATACCACAACAATACCATAATAACACCATAATACCACAATAATACCACAACAATGCCATAATAACACCATACTACCACAATAATACCACAATAATACCATAATAATACCATAATACCACAATAATACCACCATAATACCACAATAATACCATAATACCACAATAATACCACAACAACACCATACTACCACAATAATACCACAATAATACCATAATAATACCATAATACCACAATAATACCACCATAATACCACAATAATACCACAACAACACCACAATAACACCATACTACCACAATAATACCATAATAATACCATAATACCACAATAATACCATAATAATACCATAATACCACAATAATACCACCATAATACCACAATAATACCACAACAAGACCACAATAACACCATACTACCACAATAATACCATAATAATACCATAATACCACAATAACACCATAATACCACAATAACACCATAATACCACAATAATACCACAACAACGCCATAATACCACAATAATACCATAATACCATAATACCACAATAATACCACAACAACACCACAATAACCTCATAATACCACAATAATACCATAATACCATAATACCACAATAATACCACCATAATACCACAGTAATACCATAGTAATACCACAACAACACCATAATACCACAATAATACCACAATAATACCACAATAATACCACAGTAATACAATAGTAATACCATAATACCACCATACCACAATAATACCACAATAATACCATAGTAATACCATAATAATACCACAATACCACAAAACCACAATAATACCACAATAATACCACAGTAATACCATAGTAATACCATAGTAATACCATAATACCACAATAATACCGCAAAAATACCGTAATAATACCACAATAATACCACAATAATACCACATAAATACCACAATAATACCACAGTAATACCACAATAATACCACATAAATACCACAATAATACCACAGTAATACCATAGTAATACCACAATAATACCATAATAATACCACAATAATACCATAATAATACCATAATAATACCACAATAATTGTCACGACTTCTGCCGAAGTTGGTCCCTCTCCTTGTTCGGGCGGCGTTCGGCGGTCGAAGTCACCGACCTAGCCATCGCTGATCCTCTTTTCATTTTCCATTGGTTTTGTCTTGTCTTCCATCACACCTGGTTCCAATTCCATCAATTATATGTTGTGTATTTAACCCTCTGTTCTCCCCCATGTCCTTGTCCGTAATTGTTTGTTGTAGTGCTTGTGCACGGTATGCTGGTATTACGAGTTTTGGTTGACCCATTTATTTGTATTGTTCTGTTGACGGTGATTTATGGATATTAAACAACACCGTTGTAAATCAGTTTTCGCTCTCCTGCGCCTGACTTCTCTGCCGCCAGTACGCACCCCACTACAATAATACCACAGTAATACCACAGTAATACCACAGTAATACCATAATAATACCACAATAATACCATAATAACACCACAATAACACCACAATACCATAATAATACCACAATAACACCACAATAATACCATAATAATACCACAATACCATAATAATACCACAATAACCAGTGGCTTGGTCTTCATATTGCATGAGCCATAAAACATTAAACATCTCAATGAGCTTTTATACTACGTTGTGAGCAGACTTTGAGCATTGTTTACATACACTATGTAAAAGTAATATATGCCAGTTCGCAGATGCTTTTATCCAAAGTGACTAACAGCCATGCGTGCAAACACTTTAAGTATGGGTGGTCCTAGGAATTGAACCCACTTTCTTGGCATAGCAAGCACTATGCTCTACCAACTGAGTTACAGAGGACCACGAGGGGAAAGCCGGGCTCATACATGCCAGATGAGGCTAATAACAAATGTCTTTGCAAATTGACTAAGTCCATGCTATGCATTCCGTTGTTGAGAATATAGGAGAAACACCAATAGGCCTACAGCACCATTGCAGACGTGGTTGCTACTCACTACACCTAGTTTAATTGGGCTCCTCAGGAGAAATCGACTGCTGGAGGAGCACATTCAATCAGGAGAGAGAGAGAGAAAGAGAAAGAGAGAGAGAGAGAGAGAGAGAGAGAGAGAGAGAGAGAGAGAGAGAGAGAGAGAGAGAGAGAGAGAGAGAGACTCAGCTCACCTCTCAGTAATGGAGACTCAGCTCACCTCTCAGTAATGGAGACTCAGCTCACCTCTCAGTAATGGAGATTTTATTATTTCATTTCTGGAATGTGGTGAGACTGGGCCCTGGAGTAAGACAGAAGTTATGTGAAAAACTGTACATCCTATATACAGTAGGCCTATATTCCTCTAAACTAATGGGTAAATTAAGTACAATTTACAGAGCCACACATGGGAATTGAAGTATCCCAAAATGGATCCTTTATGGATAACATCGATGTCACCCTGAATACTTTTGCTGCTCATTCATGAACTGTAGTTCCATAGCGTATCAAGACTAGACCAGGAGGGAATGACATAAGATAGTACACTAGGTTTCTACTGTAGTTCCATAGCGTATCAAGACTAGACCAGGAGGGAACGACATAAGATAGTACACTAGGTTTCTACTGTAGTTCCATAGCGTATCAAGACTAGACCAGGAGGGAACGACATAAGATAGTACACTAGGTTTCTACTGTAGTTCCATAGCGTATCAAGACTAGACCAGGAGGGAACGACATAAGATAGTACACTAGGTTTCTACTGTAGTTCCATAGCGTATCAAGACTAGACCAGGAGGGAACGACATAAGATAGTACACTAGGTTTCTACTGTAGTTCCATAGCGTATCAAGACTAGACCAGGAGGGAATGACATAAGATAGTACACTAGGTTTCTACTGTAGTTCCATAGCGTATCTAGACTAGACCAGGAGGGAATGACATAAGATAGTACACTATGTTTCTACTGTAGTCGTGTACAATAATAGTAAGCTTATACAGATTATTTGTTCCATTGCAAAAGAAAAATGCTTTTCTAAGCCGAACCCAAGACGTGTGAATGTACTGTATGGGTTATATAATCTCCATGGCAGTATGATGGACAGCGTGGCTGGTGGTTCCAGGTCGTAGGGTAAAGGGTCAGGCCCCAGCTGAAATGCTGTTTTGTTCCTATGAGGGAGACTGTAAAGAGGAAGCAGTATTAATGGGTGAAACTAAGTAAAAGTGCTAGCGCTGCAAGACGCCCTAGACAGGGAGGGGCATCTGAAAGACAAAGAAATATGAACTGAAGTGTGTGAGGTCAGGCCCATATGCCCAGACAGAAGCTATATTAATCTGCCTGCTGAGAACAGGCACTGAGGTGGCAGGGGAGAGGGGAGACGGGAGACGGGAAGAGAGAAGGTGGGGGAAGAGAGAAGGTGGGGGACGAGAGAAGGGCAAGGAGGGAGGGGAGGCCGTAGTGAGGGGAAAGATGCATTGTTGTTGTACTGTTTTGTGTGTTTTTTCTCTGCATGTGTGCTTTCTGCTGAGACACGCTTTTAAAGGAATAGTGTACGATTTTTTTTCTTTTCTTCTACTTACCCAGAGTCAAATGAACTCATGGATACCATATTTCCGATGGTGTCAACATAATTATATTTTCATGCAATTTGGAGTAGAATGTTTTTTTTTTAAGTCACCTGAATTGACCTTCACACATTCGTTCTGCAAAAAAATATCTCCTCAACAAAGTGCAACTAACCCCCTCTCCCCACCACCCGCCTTTGCCACCGCTGCTGAAAAAACTCCTAGGAGAAACACTGCGTAGGAAGAGGAGATTGGAGAGTAATGATGTGTTCTCGGTCCACTCAAAAAAAGGGAGGGTCATAAATCCTAACAATCCAGCTAACAAACTACCATACTGGAGACGTTTGGGGAAATACTTGGCCTAAAAACCTGGAAAGCAGTAGAACACAACTCATGCTGCAACAGTATCACACCAAACCAGGAATTGAAGCCTACAATCCTGAGCAGTAACTCATTATTCTGGTGCATCTCAGAAAACATGATGGAATTTAGAAACATTTATAAATATCTATACTGTGTAAAAAACGTTTTTTCTTTTTTTTTTACAGCTGTCCTTTCTTTTTGGAGGCCTTCTGGCTGTGACTCAGGCGCCAGGCTCCATTTTGGAGAAGAGGGAGCAGGTAGGTAGAGGCGCTAGGCTCCATTTTGGAGAGGAGGGAGCAGGTAGGTAGAGGCGCACGGTGGCAGCAGGCATAGCAGGAGCTGTGCCTGTGCTCCCGATTAATAAAACATCTGAGAGACGAGCCCTGTTGCCCCGACCTCATGAATTGTGCACGCATCGTGTTTGAGGTGTGATCTGGGAACATCGAGGAGTGACCCACAGCCCAGCGTAAGCCCGGCAACCACACACCACGGCAACCACACACCACGGTAACCACACACCAAACAAAAGACAGAACAGAGGGAGAGAGGAAGGCACTAGCTTCTATGTCCCACAACCCCAGAGGGAGAGCAGCGGGCAGTACTGTGAGGCACGGTGTGACAGAGGGAGAGCAGCGGGCAGGACTGTGCGGCACCATGTGACAGAGGGAGAGCAGCGGGCAGGACTGTGCGGCACCATGTGACAGAGGGAGAGCAGCGGGCAGGATTGTGTGGCACCATGTGACAGAGGGAGAGCAGCGGGCAGGACTGTGTGGCACGGTGTGACAGAGGGAGAGCAGCGGGCAGGACTGTGCGGCACCATGTGACAGAGGGAGAGCAGCGGGCAGGATTGTGTGGCACCATGTGACAGAGGGAGTGCAGCGGGCAGGACTGTGTGGCAAAGTGTGACAGAGGGAGTGCAGCGGGCAGGACTGTGTGGCACCATGTGACAGAGGGAGTGCAGCGGGCAGGACTGTGTGGCACGGTGTGACAGAGGGAGTGCAGCGGGCAGGACTGTGCGGCACCATGTGACAGAGGGAGAGCAGCGGGCAGGACTGTGTGGCACGGTGTGACAGAGGGAGTGCAGCGGGCAGGACTGTGCGGCACCATGTGACAGAGGGAGAGCAGCGGGCAGGACTGTGTGGCACCGTGTGACAGAGGGAGAGCAGCGGGCAGGACTGTGCGGCACCATGTGACAGAGGGAGAGCAGCGGGCAGGACTTTGTGGCACCTTATGACAGAGGGAGAGCACCGGGCAGGACTGTGTGGCACCGTGTGACAGAGGGAGAGCAGCGTGCAGGACTGTGTGGCACGGTGTGACAGAGGGAGAGCAGCGGGCAGGACTGTGTGGCAGAGGGAGAGCAGCGGGCAGGACTGTGTAGCACTGTGTGACAGAGGGAGTGCAGCGGGCAGGACTGTGTGGCACGGTGTGACAGAGGGAGAGCAGCGTGCAGGACTGTGTGGCACGGTGTGACAGAGGGAGAGCAGCGTGCAGGACTGTGTGGCACTGTGTGACAGAGGGAGTGCAGCGGGCAGGACTGTGTGGCACTGTGTGACAGAGGGAGTGCAGCGGGCAGGACTGTGTGGCACGGTGTGACAGAGGGAGAGCAGCGGGCAGGACTGTGTGGCACGGTGTGACAGAGGGAGAGCAGCGTGCAGGACTGTGTGGCACTGTGTGACAGAGGGAGAGCAGCGTGCAGGACTGTGTGGCACGGTGTGACAGAGGGAGTGCAGCGGGCAGGACTGTGTGGCACGGTGTGACAGAGGGAGAGCAGCGTGCAGGACTGTGTGGCACGGTGTGACAGAGGGAGAGCAGCGTGCAGGACTGTGTGGCACTGTGTGACAGAGGGAGAGCAGCGTGCAGGACTGTGTGGCACGGTGTGACAGAGGGAGAGCAGCGTGCAGGACTGTGTGGCACTGTGTGACAGAGGGAGTGCAGCGGGCAGGACTGTGTGGCACGGTGTGACAGAGGGAGAGCAGCGTGCAGGACTGTGTGGCACGGTGTGACAGAGGGAGAGCAGCGTGCAGGACTGTGTGGCACGGTGTGACAGAGGGAGAGCAGCGTGCAGGACTGTGTGGCACTGTGTGACAGAGGGAGAGCAGCGTGCAGGACTGTGTGGCACGGTGTGACAGAGGGAGTGCAGCGGGCAGGACTGTGTGGCACGGTGTGACAGAGGGAGAGCAGCGTGCAGGACTGTGTGGCACGGTGTGACAGAGGGAGAGCAGCGTGCAGGACTGTGTGGCACTGTGTGACAGAGGGAGAGCAGCGTGCAGGACTGTGTGGCACTGTGTGACAGAGGGAGTGCAGCGGGCAGGACTGTGTGGCACGGTGTGACAGAGGGAGAGCAGCGTGCAGGACTGTGTGGCACGGTGTGACAGAGGGAGAGCAGCGTGCAGGACTGTGTGGCACGGTGTGACAGAGGGAGAGCAGCGTGCAGGACTGTGTGGCACGGTGTGACAGAGGGAGTGCAGCGTGCAGGACTGTGTGGCACGGTGTGACAGAGGGAGAGCAGCGTGCAGGACTGTGTGGCACTGTGTGACAGAGGGAGAGCAGCGTGCAGGACTGTGTGGCACTGTGTGACAGAGGGAGTGCAGCGTGCAGGACTGTGTGGCACGGTGTGACAGAGGGAGAGCAGCGTGCAGGACTGTGTGGCACGGTGTGACAGAGGGAGAGCAGCGTGCAGGACTGTGTGGCACTGTGTGACAGAGGGAGAGCAGCGTGCAGGACTGTGTGGCACGGTGTGACAGAGGGAGAGCAGCGTGCAGGACTGTGTGGCACTGTGTGACAGAGGGAGTGCAGCGGGCAGGACTGTGTGGCACGGTGTGACAGAGGGAGAGCAGCGTGCAGGACTGTGTGGCACGGTGTGACAGAGGGAGAGCAGCGGGCAGGACTGTGCGGCACCGTGTGAAGATGGGCAATGGCAGGGTGGGATGTTGGGTTGAGAGCTCTACCAGCTGTGCTCCCACAAACCTGACCAGAGGCTTTAAATCCAGGGTTAAATCCAACCAACTAAACAGTACAAGGAACCGATAGGAATCAGAATGCTTTCCTGTCCCCCTAAACAGGGAACGTATCCAAACATCATGGCAGGCAGGCAGGTGGGCAGGGTGACTTGGTGACAGGGTGACAGGGCAGGGTGACTTGGTGACAGGGTGACAGGGCAGGGTGACTTGGTGACAGGGTAGGGTGACTTGGTGACAGGGTGACAGGGCAGGGTGACTTGGTGACAGGGTGACAGGGCAGGGTGACTTGGTGACAGGGCAGGGTGACTTGGTGACAGGGTGACAGGGCAGGGTGACTTGGTGACAGGGTGATAGGGTGACAGGTAAACTGACCTGGTCTCCAGAGGAACGCTGCTGTTCAGCGCCCAGCTGTCCTGAAGCTGGACTGACTCTGGCGTGGAGGGACCCTCCCCGGGGGCCGCCGAGGGGGCGTGGGCTGGGCCGCGACGGCTGGCCAGGGTGTTGGGGTTCAGGGAGCTTGCAGACGACTGGTGGTGGTTGTGAGGAGGAGGGAGCGGCGGCCGCAGAGACTGACTGTGATGGTGGTTTGGAGGACCTGAAAAAGAACACAGGAACACATTAGGGCTCGTTGATTGACCAAAATGGTGTTCTAGCGCAGAGATTGAAAAACTTCCTGTTTTGACTGGTTTAATGAAGGCTTCCATTGACAGTGATGCATGTTTGGATGTTTTGTTTCATATGGAACGTTTTTCATATCGTGTTACAGATTGCTATAAGAGATCAGATCTAAATAAGAAAACACATAAACATTTTTTTTTTTAAACGGTACACATATAAAGTACAATATTTTACAGAGCAAATCACAGACTAAATCCAATTTAGAGTGACCAAATCACATTTTAACTTAATACACTGTTTATCACATTGTAACTCAATACACTGTTTGCTGACAAAAAGGCAGGGAGAGAAGGCCTGATAATAAACATCAAATGCGTGAAGAGCTTACAAAGATACAAAGCTCATCTGTAATACTGATATGTAAGCTCTTCTCCATTTTCAACTAATAAAGGGAAACATGAAAATTGAAAGCTGTGAATTAACTTTGTGAAAGTTAAACATTTTAATTGTGTGACTAAAACTATTCAAATAATACAATCAAAATGGTTTCTCTACTTTTAAACTTTTAATCAAATAATGCAATTAAAATATTTTTCTGCATTTTTCTAGCGAGCCTAAATCATACCATTTAATTAAAAGATAATGAAAGTAGGTAATACTTCAGATTTTGGCAAATGAGATCTAAATATCTCCAAATTAATGAAGTGCTATCCGAAAATATCACTAATTATTAAAGTCTACAAAGAAATATTTAGACAATTCAAAATTCAATCTACAGATATGATACAGAATAAAAAAAATAAAAAAAATGAGTGCCTCCACTCATCCTGTACAGCCTGCAGTGCACGATGGACATACAGGAAATAGCCTTAATCAAACAGTGGCTAGATAAATGAATGTACGTATTCCTCTAAGAGAAGAAAAAAAAAGACATTTGTTTACATCTTCCATAACGCCATAACAGTCTTACTGACTGATCTAAAGGCAAAGTCTACTGTGGGGAAAAACACACAATAACATCTATTCTCCATTGGGCTTTCTTCTGCCTATCCTTGTATACTTCATTGTACATTCCAGGAGTAACATAGGCATATCAGTTACCCATATATAAAGTCAATATGATAAAATACAGTGGGCCTACCCTCTTACATAGACACTATGGAACTGATAAGTAGTGAAAGAATCAGCCTCACACCAGGAAGTGACAGTTTGAGCTAAGAAAAGGAGAGGCCCTTCACACAAAATGTCTTGTGAAAAGAGGAGCGGATAGATGAAAGAGGGGATGTGATCAGCTCTGGTTTGGAGGGCCAGGGTGTGTAATCTCCCGCACCACACTGTGTAAGAACAGGATAAAAAAAAACAGTGCTACAAAACCCACACTTCACAAAAGCTCAGTTTGGACTGCAGGGACGCTGGGAACTTTGGAACAATCTGAGCTGCACAATAGGGCCGAGAGCAGTGGATTATACTGTGACCTGGTCATCAAATGCACCACTCCACACTGCAGCTCCGGCTAAACACAATGACATTCTGGGACTAGCGCTTTAATGTGTTCTGATAACCTTGACCGTGCTCAGATCCTACGCTTTTTCCTCGTTATCCCTCTGCAAACTGCCGTTCAGGCTCAAATCGAGCCGACAGCCAGGGAGGTTGTCTACCAACCCTCAATGGGCCTGTGCAGTTTCCTTTTACAGGTCTGTGGTCAGACAAAAGGGCTGTTGCCGTCAGAGGCTCCGGTTTCTAACCCTGAGGAACTACACCCCTGTGTGAACCAGTGGAATCCCACAGACACAATGGTCGCCTCCATATCTGTTTAATACAGCGGAGATCACAGTAGAGATCTGAGCAGCGGGGTTGTCAAAGTCACTACTGTAATAGGCAGATTACGGCGTTCAGCAGCGTGCTGGCCTTTAGTAGTCCCCTGTATTGCGTTTTAATAGAGTCAAAATAAAAAAGGCCCTGTACTTCTCTTTAATGCCACAGCCGGTCCTTCCACAGAGGATCAGCTGTGGCTCGGTACAACAGGTGAAACACCACAGGCCACTATCTTTATACCTATTTAAACAATAAGCTCCATCTTAAAAAGACTGAGTTGTGTTGCACAGTAGAGGACTGGCAGGGCACCTAGCCGCACTGCTGCTTTAGTGGTGGGAGCAACAGCTTTTTTTCAGAATGGACGACATGGTGACTTAATCCTGCAGCGTAAAGACATGAACATAAAGCCCCATATGAGCAGAACAAGTGTACTCACTCAACCTATCCTCAAACAGAAAATGTTACCTTTTTTCTTTCAGCCTGGAAGACAATCATTCCAACTACAAACAAAACAGCGTCGTATGAGAAGCAAGAGAGGAAAACTAACATTTAGTAAATGAGGATACAAACTTAATAACATGCAGCCATGTTTGTAATTACCACTCCATGGATATAGAATTAAGAAACTTCTAAAAGGTTAATTGCTTTTCTGATTGAGAGGCAGCTCGTCGCTATACAGAAATTGAAATTGAGTGTGTCCGTTTTCTTTGTATGTATCATAAAAAATAAAATTTTCTTAAATGAAAGAGGGGGATATTGTAATGAATATAATTACACAGCATTTTTTACCAAATTGCAGAATTATTGAGGGGTAAAAATTATGTTTTAATTTAAAAACAAAGATTTATGGCAGTGGGTCGTATCCTAGTAAAAATAGTTTTTTTTCCTTTGTCTCCCAGCCCCCGTACCCATAGCTTTCACCATAGCTGGAATACACATTTGTGATCAGGTCCCTCAGAGCCGACTGTAGAATCCAACTTATTTTTGTATCTTCCCTTCGCATCTCAGCCTGCACCAGCTGTATTCATCCCGACCATAAAAATGACATTCATTCCCCCTCCATCTTCCATTTTCTAAATGTGTTTTTATTTCAATGTTTTCTCTTCTCCGTCATTTAATGATGAATAGTTGAATTATAATTTACTGTGCAAACCTACATTGTGTGAAAGACAACAACAACAACAACAAAACCCTGGGACGAGAGCCCACTTCATGGTTTGTTGTTTTTTTTGTATTATTTCGGAACAAAAAGCTGGCTGAATGTTCAAGGCAATTTGCTACAAAAGGATGGAACTCAGTTTGAACTTGAAATGACCTATATGCCTATTTATTTGTCCAACCGTTAGGAGTCTTGTTTGCCATAATGACCCAGGTGTAGAATGTGTTTTATAGCCCACCTCAGCTGTCATGTAGAGAGAGAAAAAAAAGACGGTAAGCTAAGAGGGACTAAAAAGGCTAAAAGTAATTACAGTTCAGAGGCAATGCAGGGAGAAATGGAAACGCCCCACACAACAGCTTCTTCCACCGCTGTTAGTGGTGCATGGCGATGTTGAAATTACTGCAGCTCAGCTTTGCAGACTACGGGCTAGAATGACAAGGATTAAAATAAATTGTCCAGCATGGGCGGTGGGAACCTTGGAAAAACAATACGAGTTAAAGCATAAATGTCAATTTGGAATGATAAAAGACACAATGTACACACGGCAGAAGAAGCCCCGAGAAGGTAATAGAAATTGCGATTTTTTTTTTTACTGTGACTCAGGTTGCTTAAAAATAATGTGGTGGCATTATTGGAGAGAGGGCATGCTTCTGTCTTCCACTCTTTTGTTAGTTCCTCCTACCGACCTCTTCACACACACCAAAGACAGGTGAAAATGTCTTAATTGAAACAAGCCCAAGGGTAAGCGTGCACTCATCACAGCACTCAGCGCCTCAACGTGTGGTGGTTGCCTGCCTAGTTGAATGGGTTAACATTTGGCTTGGGCTGCAAATTGATAAGCACAGTGTAATGGATATTAAAAGTCCCAGGGTTCAGCTGTGGGTGTCCAGACTGCATTATCTTCCACTGCTAGTAGCCTATGATGAGAGAGAATGGCAGGATTAACCGAGGTCGGTTTAATTTTGTTTTTCCGATGACTTCTGTTCAGTGAATAAACTGTATGTTGACAATTCTGTTGGGCGTTTCCAGAGCAATAGGATGGGTGGTGTAACAGACCCGCAGCAACACCACCCTGAGTCAGATCAGGGAGCGGACATGCTTGAGAAGCTGTGGATCATACCCGTACCTGAGGATCTGGACGTGCCCTCTCCCCTTGATCCAATTTTTTCATGGGGTTTTAATTAAAAAGCAGAGATTGCAGTACAGTAGTGCAAATGAGGGGGGGGGGGGGGGGGGGGGTTAAATATTCAGAGCACAGCATATCTCTGCCTCAGCCACTCATCTCCACTAATTAGGCAGTTAGAACTATTCAGAGACAACAGTCAGGGAGACGAGACTACTGCACATTCAGCTTGAAACTGCTCTGAAACAAATGCCCAAATTCTATGAAATTACACTCATCACCAGAGTCACAATCTGTGGCATTAATACCATTTATTCAAACGCTTAAAGACCAGACAAATGGATTTTCCTTCGGTAATGACGAGGTATAGAGAATGGAGTGATCAAACATTCAACACGCCACACAAACCTCTGGTGATTTCCTTGTTGGATTATTATTTTAAAAATTCAAATGCAAAGACACCCGAAATAGCAAAAGGGAAAAAACCAACAGATGAATAATGCATTGGTAGCGTTAATATACTCACAGCATGGCTCTTTCCAGGAGTAGCTAATGCGTCACCTACTGCTCACATGCATTTCTTGCTAAACCTTCCCAGAGAGTTGGTGTGTGGAGAGACAGGCGGGTACCAACAGGCACACATTCAGTGCCGATTCCATAGACCTTACTCCCCCCCCATGACACCTGAGAATCAGACGGCCTTTGGAAAAGTGACGGAGCGGTCACAAGGTGCGAATGCTGTAGCATGGATTAGCTAAAAAAAAAAAAAGATAAAAAAAATAACAACACAAACCAAGTACACACAGCCGGCACTGTGGATAGGCCAGAAGCAGGGCTGAAAGAAAGGGTAGGGAGGATTCAAGGACAGTATATACGTTTGAAGGTCACGTTTAGAATTTGTTTTGGAGAGATGCAACACTGCCGCAATAAGGAAGGTGTATTATGCATTGAAATATGACCATGGGAATTAAAAAGCTGTTAGAACAATATTGTCATCCAACTTTAACACACACAGTGACGGGATATGTCATGACTTAGAGGAGTAGAGTGCTGTCGTAACTCCAAGGGGAATCAGTCAATAACTGTAAAGCCCTAGTCATATGGGCAGGAAAATCCAAATGTAATACGAAGGGAAAAAATGGTTCATTATCCGTTTCATCATTTTAGCTTCTTGGTCGTTGTTGGTCAAAATGTTTCCCTCGGATCGTCATTTTAGCTTCTTGCTGATAGTTTGTAAAAATGTTTCCCTCGGATCGTCATTTTAGCTTCTTGGTGGTTGTTGGTCAAAATGTTACCCTCGATGAGGTGATTTTACAAGAAAAGTAAAGAAGACTGAAATGACACGATGTGTGCAGATGGCGGGAAAATGAAATTACAAAACAGCACGTTAGAATGCTTTGTAGAGAATTACAGTATCCTATTACAATATAGAATGTGAGCTGCATGTGCTTAACACACAACCTCTATATAAAATGACAGCAGGAAGTGAGCTGCATGTGGTCTACATACAAGAACATCTCCACAAAATGATGGCAGGATTCATTATAAGAATCAACACGAGATAGAGATACCAGAACAGAAAACAACAGGCAATTCAAATATTGTTTTTTTTTCTATCCAGAACAATGGCAAAAGGAAAAGCCCACTTGACAAAGGAGATGTGTTTGAAATCTCAATGGAATTGACGACAAGGAAATCTCAATAGATCTGTCATACCTCTCAGAACAAAAAAAATTACTCCTATGTTTCTTTCCATGAAGAACATAAGGGCACAATGTCTACATTGTAAATTCATGTGACTGCCTGTCTTAACAATCTGGGCTAATTGTGTGTCGTCGAAAAATATGATTTCCGACTCCCAAACAGGATGGGGTGGGAAGCATAGAATCATATTAAAGCCTTGTATACTGCAGTGCCAGGCCATCAACTTCCATGCTGTGGTGAAATGCTTTTTCATGCCGTAGACATGCCGCTTGGTGATACCTATAAGTATTGACATTTGATACCTTGGAAAGATTTATCTATGTTATTTTAACCACCAGGCTGACTATGATAGATTTTATTGCATGTGATGAGTAAAAGGTGGCATGAGATAAATTGAAAGATTCTTTGCTTATTTATTTCAGAAACATACCAATTTACATATTTAAAATAAATATGTGAATAACAGGAGCAAATTTTTTATTTTTTTGAATATTTCAATATGCACTTCGGATGTTTGAGTGCCATGATTGAGTCAATAAAATACAGAAAACCTTTATATTAGGGTGCTTCATCCTGTCTTTTCTATGAGGCTATTTATAAAACGAGTAGGTCTAATCCTGAATGCTGATTGGTTAAAAGCGCATTCCAGACGGTGTCTATTCCACAAGTTACCACCGGCTAAATCTATGATGTTAAAATGCCTATTTACTCTGTTCCATCTGTCTGAGCAATCCACTGTCTCATCAGCCCAATCCACTGTCTCATCAGCCCAATCCACTGTCTCATCAGCCCAATCCACTGTCTCATCAGCCCAATCCACTGTCTCATCAGCCCAATCCACTGTCTCATCAGCCCAGCCAAGCAATATATACATTTAATCTCCACTATAAAAAGCATCTAGACATTATCTCACATTTCTTTTAGAGTAACATTTAGTTTTCAACAACGGAGATTTGTTTAAACCTTACTGTCTCGACAACGTCTCGGGCCAAACAACACCCATGCCAATATATCCTCCAAACACCGGCTTCTCAGGCATTATCACTTAATGATGTTTCTAAACAGAATACATACAGTCTATTGTGACCACTTTTATTGAATTACTTACTGAAACTATTGTGTACTAATTGATGAAAATGAGCAACAAAAATATATTAAAGGGAAATTCCTCCACTTTTCAAACAGTACACGTCAAAGGTTTGGACACAGCTACTCATTCCAGGGTTTTTCTTTATTTTTTTTTTACTATTTTCTACATTGTAGAATAATAGTGAAGACATCAAAACTAGGAAATAACACATATGGAATCATGTAGTAACCAAAAAAGTGTTTATATATTTTATTTTGAGATTCTTCAAAGTAGCCACACTTTGCACACTCTTGATGAGTAGGTGTGTCCAAACTTTTGACTGGTACTGTATGTAGACACTGGCACGACGCTGGAGATAATGAATACGAGGTTGAAAAGCGGCGGAATTGCCCTTAATCAGTTTTTTATAATTGAAAATATATTTACTTACATTTACTGTAGGTATACCAAAATATCGTAATGTTACCACTTTTCTAAATTAAGGAACTAAATTAATGCTAGTGATAAAGGTAACTGTTCATTCTTAGTTTTTGTTGATGTGGTATGTGATAGGTGGTGGCAGGTGAACAATGAGAGATCCAATACTCTGTACTATGCAGTACAGCATATTTTAAGAGTAACCTAACCATTATGTATTAGAATATGTTCGACACTTAAGCAACATGAGCACTGGAAAATTGCACATATTTTCACCAAATTAGCCTCTAGTTGCTGCATTTTGCTGTTTACTAAACTACTCTAATCTGCATTGATTATATCTGTCCGACTCTTTTCCACACTTAGGCCTAATGCAAAACACAGCGTGAAGAAATGTTACACTCCCATTTCCAGAAACACGGCCCCTCTAGGAGCAGAAAGTCCATGCAGTAATACATAACCCAACAAAACCATTAATAGGAATATCGTACTAAATCAAATCAAACTTTATTAGTCACATGCGCCAAATACAACAGGTGTAAACCTTACTGTGAAATACTTACTTAACAAGCCCTTAACCAACAATGCAGTTTTAAGAAAAATACCCCCCCAAAAAGTAATAAATAATTCAAAAGCAGCAGTAAAATAACAATATCAAGGCTATATACAGGGAGTACCGGTACAGAGTCAATGTGTAGGCTATATACAGGGGGTACCGGTACAGAGTCAATGTGTAGGCTATATACAGGGGGTACCGGTACAGAGTCAATGTGTAGGCTATATACAGGGGGTACCAGTACAGAGTCAATGTGTAGGGGCACCGGTTAGTCGAGGTAATCGAGGTAATATGTACATGTAGGTAGAGTTATTAAAGTGACTATGCATAGATAATAATAGAGAGTATCAGCAGGGTAAAAGGGTGGGGGGGGGGAGGGGGGTCAATGCAAATAGTCTGGGTAGCCACTTGACTAGCTGTTCAAGAGTGTTATGGCTCGGGTGTAGAAGCTGTTTAAAAGCCTCATGGACCTAGACCTGGCGCTCCGGTACCGCTTGCCGTGCGGTAGCAGAGAGAACAGTCTATGACTAGGGTATCTACTACTATGTGTATCTGTTGAAAACAAGACGCACAGGCTATCATAATGAAAATCTAATTGCTGATCGCTCAATCAATATATTATGACATCTGTCACTGCTGTGTCAGACAGAACACAGAAGGGGAAGTACAATATGGTTAGTTTCGCCATGATCGATGTGTCTCCTCGGAAAAGTAAACCAATTTGAGATCGTTTGAAATTGGCAATAATCACGTTGCTCTCGAATTCTCGAATTCTGAACCAACCCCCCCCCACTTACCAATTCAGATCGATAGAAGAAGATGGAGATCTCTTTCACAGCTTTCCTGCCATTAATTCCCATCATGCTTCAGTATGTTGTCTTAATTCTATGATTATGTGGGTTATTGTCAGTTATTGCTCAGAGTAAAAGCTCTCCTTATTGCCCTTAAACAGGAATTTTACTTCACATTGATTAGAAAGAGCCAGAGTGACCAAGCACGGAAAATATATATTTTCTCTCTCTGATTTATTGAGGTGTCATCTCAATCTATTCAAGGAGGAAACCACATGACCCCCCCAACAATGGGAGTCAGTGGCCTTTCAACTTCAAAGGCTTTGGGATGATATGGATCAGAAGACAACACTTCAAGGAGCAGGTCTACAGAAGAAAGAGCCTGTAGCACTTCACTATAAACTTCGGACACTAAAGTGTCTGATTCCTGCTAAATCAGAAACCATAAACGGGAAAATTATAATGTACTATTACTTTGTGGTTCACAGACGCAGTGGGTTAGAAATATATTGTGTAAAGACAACCTGATCAATGGGCTATACAATGGAATTCAAACGTACTGCATTTCAAAAATGTCATATTTCCGTTTAGACTGAGCAGTGTTTCAACACCCCAATTTTTTTTCACTAATCCATGTAAAAATGTTCTATTTTTAGTCAATTCAGTCAAGTGCCCTGACAAGAAAAATATATAACCTACAGTACATAATTTCTTCACAATACATTAAGGGAGTATTCACTGGTATGTAAAAAATAAATAAATAATAATCGTAGTCCCAGAACTATGCCACATGAATCCACGTTTTAGACATAAATACACAAGGAATATATCAATAGTGTTGAATGTACAGTCAGAAAAAAAACACACAAAAAGAGTGAGAGCAACCATTGGAAACCCAGACAAAGCTCTCCCCCAGTCTGTAGCTCCGGCTACAAGCAGAGTCTCTGTGTGACGTCGCAGTAATCATCTAAAATCCTTTCCTTTCACCGTCCTCTCCCACTGAGGAGAATTCAGTCACCTAGGAAGTCTCATTCTGAATGCCGACGTGATTAGAAAAAAAAAACTAACAGCTGCAATCACCGTGTTTGGAAAGAAAGCATACTCAAAGACGCACAATTTTCTTGCTTGTTCATGGTAGCGCACAAAAGGTAAAGCTATTACGGGCAGAGAATATGAAAATGAATTAAGTGGGCCTATTTCCACACCATTTCTAATGAATAATGCTTTTGAATATTGTAGAACTGTGTGTTATAGATCTGTCATTCTCATTGAAAGCAAGTCTAAGAAGCGGTAGATATGTTCAATGTAAGCTATTTGTATGCTTCCCGGTCTTAAGTTTCATTTTTTTGCTTCTTTTACTCTCGGTTTTGTACACCAGTTTCAAACAGCTGAAAATACATCACTTGGGTTATTGAAAATATATTTCACATTGGTTTAGACGGTACAATGATTCTTTAAACAATGACTGCTTGTTTTGTCACATAAACGGAAATTAGGTGAACTATTAGAATTTTGGCAAACAGGAAATGGTGGAGCGATATTGCATCGTTAAGGGTCTAAGTAGACGTTTTTATCTCAATATCAAAAAATATCTGCGTAACAATTAAGTACCTTTACAGTGCAATAAAATGTGCTTCTTAGCAAAGAGCAATTTCTCAAGAAACAATTTTGTCTGGACTTTCTGGGAGTGGTTTGAGTTGGGAGGGGAAAACTGAAAACTAGCTGGTATTGGCAGAGTTGTTTGGAACTCTTTCTTATTGATACATTTACTAATTTACCACCTGGTGATGTGACCAGGCAGACCAAAACTCCATCCCACCAAAACAATTTCAGGCAGTCTTTTCAAACAGCTCTTACACTAAAAAGGGCATTATCGTTTTCAGAGTATTATTCAAACCTCAAATATCAAGCATATTTATGCATTTTAGACTCAATTCAATCTAACAATTCAATAAAATAATAATTAATTAAACCACAATTCTAAAACACGGATATTTATCAATTTCCAGTTTGCCTTCTTTGAATTGAAAATAAACACTACATTTCCACTTGATAAGTAACATATTCTTAGTCAATTAAAATGTATGTCTATTATTTAAATATTTAAATAATGTACACGAACAAGCTCTCTTCATTTTATCCAATAAACCACGGATGACAGTGGAAATACAAACCCTAAATGTGTGCCTATTTAATATGCAACCAGTCTCACATGCACAGCTAGAAACTGAGTCAATGATAAGGTTTCCTAATTTACTATGGAATGGTTGTTATTAATATGGAAACAATACATTCTGATTGGCCTTCCGAGTGGCGCAGCGGTCTAAGTCACTGCATCACAGTGATAGAGGCATCACTACAGACACTAGTTTGATCCCGGGCTGTATCACAACTGACCGTGATCGGGAGTCCCATAGGGCGGTGCACAATTTGCTCAATTTAAATTAAAAATAAAGGAGCTGCTTTCAAAACTCTTTCCTATTTTTATGAAGATCCTAAATGACTACTTATTTTTTTTGTGTGAAAAACAACAGTATTTGGAAATGCAGTATATCAATTAATGAAATATTAACAGATACATTTGATATTATACCTGAAGCAAGTTAGTTATTTTTAAAGGACATCAAGGGTCATTATCATTTTTACATTACAAATGATCATTGTAGAAAGTCCTTCACCGTCAACGATGTGGCTTTATGGTTTACAATTCACTCACTTTTTGGTTGGAAATCTACATTTAAACAATTCAACAGATTGTTGCAGAGATATGTATCCATTCCCGAACCACAGCGAATAGAGACAGAGAGAGATTCCATGGTAGATGGAATATCTACGATACTGTACAGTACATTGGCTTGGGAAGAGGTCTTACCCGCAGAGGGGGGTTGGGGTGGAGGGGCGCAGGCTCGGAGTAGGTATGAATTAGGGGAGAATTCGTCGTCAGGAGGGGGGTCCAGCATGACGTGGGGGGCGCGGCTGTCCAGCAGGGGCACTTGGCACTCCCTGATGGCTGGGGGGGCAGGATGGGATGGACCGGTGGGTGGAGGTGGGGCGGGGGGTAGCAGGCTGGACGAAGGTGTGGGAGGTAGGGGACGACCTGGGGAGCACACACACACACACACACACACACACACACACACACACACACACACACACACACACACACACACACACACACACACACACACACACAGAAGATGGAGGATACATGTGTTACTATACACACTGCTACTGTAAGTTACAGGTGGACGATAGGCAGCGCCCGGTTTGAACATGAAGTGATAGAGATATTAACATCTTGTCTCCATATCTATACAACGCTCTTTGAGACACAAAATCAGTCTCTTATGTTCAAGCTGAGACTGTCAAGTCCACAGACAAAAGCGCCACACTGCTGAGCCATAAAAAAAATAACGATAATGAAAGAGGAGAAAAACAATTGAGAGCATGAAAGAGATCTAGAAGATGGGGAAGCTTTACGGGGTGTTCAACTCCTATCTCTCCGGATAACCTTGCTGTTTAATAGCAGCAGGCTGAAAGAAGGTCAACGTTGATGTCCTATGCAGGCTTTTAAATTAACCATCATGTAAGGTATTTTACATGCCTTAAAAAAAACAGCTCATGCGTTTGACTCTGACCTTGAGAAATATATAGTGAAAGCATGTTGATTCTTTATGCCATCAATGGTGAAAGAATGTTCTTTAACTTGCCATAGTCAGAGGATATACCTCCCTTTTCCACTCTTTTGCAACCAAAACCGATTGAACTGAGAAAACAACATTGAATTGCATACAGTGCCTTCAGAAAGTATTCACACCCCTTGACTTTTTCCACATTTTGTTGTGTTACAAAAGTGGGATTAAAATGGATTAAATTGTCATTTTTTTTGTTTAATTATTATTTAATTCTAAGTAATTATTTTTTTACATTTAAATTTATACAACCTAAATGCAAAATGTATAGGCATGTTGTTGAAGTGCTGTTGTTGATGTGTTGTTGTTGATGTGTTGTTGAAATGCTGAGCGCTACTGCTAGTCTCACAAATGCTTCACAGTTGATTTCTTAAATGTGTAGACTTGAAATAATAATATAACCTAAAACAATTAATGTTCATTCCTTTTTAGCCTACCTTGCTTGCTCCTGACTGATTTAGTTAGTATGTTGTTTAATAAATAGCCTGTTGAAATGTCAGACGTCAATATCATACTGCTATGGGAATCATTACTTCCCAAGAAAAGTAAATGTTTGTCTCCTCGCCCTTGGCTATAGAAAGTTGTAGCGCAGCCTCTGAATGTGACTAGCTAGGTTTCCATCCAATTTGCGAAAGATTTTTATGCAAATATTCTCAAATCTGCATGAAATAAAATGTGCATTTACCCACCAGCAATGTGTTTCCATCAAACTGACTTATTACGGATAAAAGTCTGTGAGTGATGACATTGTGCACATAAAAATAACGTTTCAGGTAAAATTCCCATGTACCGAATAAAAAATACAATTGAAATGGGTTTCCATTGCATTTTCAACTCTACTCATGGGTTTGTCACAAACAAAATGGAGTTATATGGCAAATGTGCCCACTCTGCTCTTGGTACGTGCTCTCTACCCAACAGCTCAACAGATTGCAGATACAGTGCAGGTACGCAACCTACATTATGAAATGATTATGGATAAGAACGATATTATTTTTGTTTGTCAAACGTCAGTCAAGCATCTATTATCATGTCACAGGAATAAGACCCTCGATATTTATTGGAAAGGAGCATCGAGATCATTACCGTACACTCCCACCACCCTGTGAAGTTCTTTAGAACCTATTTAACCAGCAGGCTAACGGACCAGGTTTGAGAAAGGCTAAAATAAACCACACTAGGCACACCCAGCAGAGAATCAGGGATGAGGGGCATCATCGGGCACACGAGATACTATAATGAACAACTCATTCTCAAACCCTGAGTAATATGACATTTAATAGATTACAAATGATCCTCCCCTGGACTAAATAAAACAAATACTAAAATACTCCCCCTGACTGAAATTGAAAAAGCATGACCCTCCCCCATTTTCCTCTGGGTAACTATTGTGTAAATGTCGACCTCTCCCTAAGTTTTCCACACCTGGATTGTGCTACATGTGCCCATTATTCTTAAAGAAAAAATATTCAAGCTCTGTCAAATTGGTTCATTGTTAGACAACCATTTTCAGGTCTTGTCATAGATTTCCAAGTAGATTTAAGTTAAAACTGCAACTCGGCCACTCAGGAACATTCACTGTTTTCTTGGTAAGCAACACCTGTCTAGATTTGGTCTTGTGTTTTAGGTTATTGTCCTGTTGAAAGATGAATTCATCTCCCAGTGTCTAGTAGAAAGCAGACTGAACCAGGTTTCCTCTAGGAGTTTTCCTGTGCTTAGCTCAATTCCGTTTATTGAAAAACGTTCAAGTCCTTAATGATTACAAGCATACCCATAACATGATGCAACCACCACTATGCTTGAAAATATGGAGAGTGGTACTCAGTAATGTGTTGTATTGGATTTGCCCCAAACGTAGCACTTTGTATTCAGGATAAAAAGTGAATTGCTTGCCACATTTTTTGCAGTACTACTTTAGTGCCTTGTTGTAAACAGGATGCATTTTGGAATATTTCTATTCTGTACAGGCTTACTTTTCACTCTGTCAATTAGGTTAGTATTATGGAGTAACTACAATGTTGTTGATCCATCCTCAGTTCTCCTATCACAGCCATTAAACTCTTTTAAAGTCACGATTAGCTTCATGATGAAATCCCTGAGCGGTTTCTTTCCTCTCCGGGAACTGAGTTAGGAAGAACTCCTGTATCTTTGTAGTGACTGGGTGTATTGATACACCATCCAATGTGTAATTAATAACTTCACCATGCTCAAAAGGATATGCCCTATGGGACTCCCGAGTGGTGCAGTGGTCTAAGGCACTGCATCTCAGTGCTAGAGGTGTCACTACAGACCCTTGTTCAATTCCAGGCTATAGTGCAACTGGCTGTGATTGGGAGGGTGGTTGCACAATTGGCCCAGTGTTGTCTGGGTTAGGGTTTGGCTGGGGTAGGCTGTCATGTTCTTATCTGACTTGCCTAGGTAAAATAAATATTCAATGTCAGCTTTTTTTATTTGTACCAATTGGTGCCCTTCTTTGCGAGGCATTGGAAAACCCCCCTGTTTTTTTGTGGTTGAATCTGTGTTTGAAATTCATTGCTCGACTGAGGGACCTTACAGATAATTGTATGTGTCGGGTACAGAAATGAGATAGTCATTCAAAAATAATGCTGAACACTATTATTGCACACACAGTGAGTCCATGCAACTTCTTATGTAACTGTTTACTCCTGAACTTATTTAGGCTTGCCATAACAAAGTGGTTGAATACTTATTGACTCAAGACATTACAGCTTTTCATTCTTTATTAATTTATATACATTTCGGAAACATAATTCCACTTTGATATTATAGGGTATTGTGCATAGGCCAGTGACAAAAGAAATCACAAAATGTGGAAAAAGTAAAGGTGTCATGATCGTCTATGGGTGAGAGAGAGGACCAAGGCGCAGCGTGTGAGAAATACATCTTCTTTTATTTAGAAGAGGGAAAAAACACGAAACGAACAACTATACAAACTGACGACCGTGAAGCTATAATGACAAATAGTGCTGACACAAACACTACACATAGACAATTACCCACATTAACCTAATGCCTATGGCTGCCTTAAATATGGCTCCCAATCAGAGACAATGAATGACAGATGTCTCTGATTGAGAACCCTTCAGGCAACCATAGACTTACCTAGACAACTACACTAGACACTGCCCCATACACATACAACACCCCTAGACACTACAAAAACACATACCTTCCCCATGTCACACCCTGACCTAACTAAAATAATAACTAAAACAAAGATAACTAAGGCCAGGGCGTGACAAAAGGGCTGTGAATACTTTCTGAAGGCACTATGCACAATACCCTAGTTTCAGTACTTCATAAAGTAGAGTTGTAGTGAAATGGTTGACCCCAAAACTCTGCTTTAAGGTAATTCAATTGAAGTAAAGTCGATCATAACTGACTCCTAGTATTACTGCCTATCGCTGACTGATGTTACCTACATAGTTATAACTGACCAGGCATCACAACTATACGTTTCCACTACACAATAACAGCACTTACAGTTGACCGGGGCATCCTATGACTTGTTGGAAAGGTGACATCATATGACGGTGCCACGCTGAAAGTCACTGAGCTCTTCAGCACGGGCCATTCTACTGCCAATGTTTGTCTATGGAGATTGCATGGCTGTGTACTCTATTTTATACACCTGTCAGCAACGGGTGTGGCTGAAATAGCTGAATCCACTAATTTGAAAGGGTGTACACATATTAGTGTAGTCATAATTGACCAGGCACCACAACTATATTTTACTGGTGGTGCAAATATATTGTGGAATACTACAGCAAGCAACTGTAGCTAGCAGGTCTGTTTGATCGAGTTAAATATGAAATGACTCATGAATATGGAGAAGCATATAGCAGGGTTGAAGATTGGCCACAGTAAATTAGTGATACAGAGTTGAAAGAGATTAGGAGAATGGAGAGGAGAGGGGAAGAGAGGGCAGGAGAGGAGAGGGGAGGAGAATGGAAGAGAGGCAGGAGAGCAGAGGGGAGGAGAATGGAGGAGGGGGCAGGAGAGGAGAGGGGAGGAGAATGGAGGAGGGGGCAGGAGAGGAGAATGGAGGAGAGGGGAATGGAGGAGAGGAGAATGGACGGGAGGGGCAGGAGAGAATGGAGAGTGGACAAGGGTAAATCAAATCGTATTTGTCACATGCGCCAAATAGAACGGGTGAAATGCTTACTTTTACAACCCTTTCCCAACAATGCAGAGTTAAAAAATAATAAATAATATGAAAATAGTAACAAGAGGAATAAAATACACAAGAATGAAGCTATATACAGGAAGTAGCAGTACCAGATCAATGTGCAGCTACAGTATATACAGGGAGTACCAGATCAATGGGCAGCTATATATAGGGAGTACCAGTACCAGATCAATGTGGAGCTATATACAGGGGGGAGTACCAGTACCAGATCAATGTGCAGCTATATACACGGAGTACCAGTACCAGATCAATGTGCAGCTATATACACGGAGTACCAGTACCAGATCAATGTGTAGCTATATACAGGGAGTACCAGATCAATGTGGAGCTATATACAGGGAGTACCAGTTCAATGTGGAGCTATATACAGGGAGTACCAGTTCAATGTGGAGCTATATACAGGGAGTACCAGATCAATGTGGAGCTATATACAGGGAGTACCAGTTCAATGTGGAGCTATATACAGGGAGTACCAGTTCAATGTGGAGCTATATACAGGGAGTACCAGTACCAGATCAATGTGGAGCTATATACAGGGGGGAGTACCAGTACCAGATCAATGTGCAGCTATATACACGGAGTACCAGTACCAGATCAATGTGCAGCTATATACAGGGAGTACCAGATCAATGTGGGGCTATATACAGGGAGTACCAGTACCAGATCAATGTGGAGCTATATACAGGGAGTACCAGATCAATGTGGAGCTATATACAGGGAGTACCAGTACCAGATCAATGTGCAGCTATATACAGGGAGTACCAGATCAATGTGCAGCTATATACAGGGAGTACCAGATCAATGTGGAGCTATATACAGGGAGTACCAGATCAATGTGGAGCTATATACAGGGAGTACCAGATCAATGGGCAGCTATATACAGGGAGTACCAGTACCAGATCAATGGGCAGCTATATACAGGGAGTACCAGTACCAGATCAATGTGGAGCTATATACAGGGAGTACCAGATCAATGGGGAGCTATATACAGGGAGTACCAGTACCAGATCAATGGGCAGCTATTTACAGGGAGTACCAGTACCAGATCATTTAGAAGATACTTTTGCACAAACAACATGCTGATTTAGGTCTCCACCATCACTGGTATTATCAGGCTGTATTAGCTAGTGACGTTAGCTCTTACTCGGTACATGTATTAGCTAGCTAGCCAGCTAACTAGCGATTAGCATTAGCGGCTAACACGATTAAGGCCAACTTGCTAAGAAAAGACAAACTAGCGATTTGGAGATGTAAGAAACACAAAACTAATAGTGTAAGTATGGAAAAATATTCGATTTATATTAAGAAGCAAAGTGAAAACAGCATCATTGTCATCAACATTGCTGTATGTGCTGCATTGCTCATACAGAGACTGATCGCAAGTGTTTCGTCTGTAGAGGAACAACAAATGCGCTCTTTGAGTGACAGGGGGCGGGGCTAAATCTGTAGAAAGCGGCATGGAGAGAGATGACTCAAGCAGCGGAGTAAACTATAAAAATGGATGTTACCCACGGCGTATCACATTTAACAAACCAAACATTCAAATTCTGTTATAGAAGGTAAAGTAAAAACCCAAACTGGTCCGTACATCAATACCGGTATATCGTAAATTCTGTGCTTCTACTTACAGTATGTCCAACACAGCAATAGTGAATTAAAGGCTGATTCCCTCCAAGGTGTTACAACCTCTGCATTGATGGTGTCTTTTTAAGATTAGCCTGCATGGGTTTGGTGTTTCATCTCCTCAAGACCAGAGGTACACATAACAACCCAACAAGCTGTTGTGGTGTGATGGAATGGGTATCACCAAGGCCCCGAGACTGTCTCCTACACGGCAAAGCACTCCCAGCTAAGTGTGAATACTCTCACTAATTAAATGAACCCCACCACTCACATCTAACATCCACGGCTGCTTTGGCAAACACTGTGTTGTATAGAGGCCGGGTGATTTTGACTTGATGTCAGTTATCTGGTCATGTGAAGCTAAAAGAAAGTGTCCTGTTTTTACTGAATAATATATATGTGCTATGTCTCAAAGTCCCAGAATGGAAGATAAACATTGCATTACTAGCTTGCTGACACACAGTACTCGTTTAAGCAAATAGCAGAGCATTGGATGGGGCAGTGGAGGGGAAGAGGACATACAGTCCAGAAGAGCCAGAGAGTGGAGTGGATGGACGTAGAGAAAGAGAGGGAGAGAAAGGCACATCTCTCTCTAATGACCAGGATTCATCCTCCTCTAGCCCTATATCAGAACATCAACGTAAAACAGGAAGGTTTTCTGAATGGAAGATTGGAGGGAGAAATCGGTATGGGTGTTTGGCAAAGGGCTTCACTGTGGCAAAGGGCTTCACTGTGGCAAAGGGCCTCACTGTGGCTCATTTGGAGCTGTTAGTGCCGTTTCAAGCCTTATCCTTTGATGTTAGCGTCCTCTTTTATTTATTTATTTATTTATTTTATTTAACCTTTATTTAACAAGGTAAGTCAATCACATAATGCGCTGGGAAGCAAACACAGAGCTGCTACACCCCCGACCCCCACATACAGGGCTGCTGCAACCCCCCCCCCCCCCCCTACATACAGGGCTGCTGCAACCCCCCCCCCCCCCCCCTACATACAGACCTGCTGCAATCCCCCCTAAATACAGATCTGCTGCAACCCCCCCCCTATATACAGATCTGCTGCAATCCCCCCTAAATACAGATCTGCTGCAATCCCCCCTAAATACATATCTGCTGCAATCCCCCCTAAATATAGATCTGCTGCAATCCCCCCTAAATACAGATCTGCTGCAATCCCCCCTCTACATACAGAGCTGTTGCACCCCCCTACATACAGATCTGCTGCAATCCCCCCTAAATACAGATCTGCTGCAATCCCCCCTCTACATACAGAGCTGTTGCACCCCCCCTCTACATACAGAGCTGTTGCACCCCCCCTCTACATACAGAGCTGTTGCACCCCCTCTACATACAGAGCTGCTGCACCCCCCCTCTACATACAGATCTGCTGCAATCCCCTCCCTCTACATACAGAGCTGCTGCAATCCCCCCTACATACAGAGCTGCTGCATCCCCCATACATACATAGCTGCTGCAATCCCCCCCCATCATACAGAGCTGCTGCAATCCCACCTCCGACATACAGAGCTGCTGCAATCCCCCTCTACATACAGAGCTGCTGCATCCCCTCCCTCTACATACAGAGCTGCTGCACCCCCCCTCTACGTACAGAGCTTCTGCAATCCCCCTCTACATACAGAGCCGCTGCATCCCCTCCCTCTACATACAGAGCTGCTGCAATCCCCCCCACATACAGAGCTGCTGCACCCCCCCTCTACATACAGAGCTGCTGCAATCCCCTCCTTCTACATACAGAGCTGCTGCAATCCCCCCCACATACAGAGCTGCTGCATCCCCCCTACATACAGAGCTGCTGCACCCCCCCCTACATACAGAGCTGCTGCAATCCCCCTCTACATACAGAGCTGCTGCAATCCCCCCCTACATACAGAGCTGCTGCACCCCCCCCTACATACAGAGCTGCTGCAATCCCCCCCTACATACAGAGCTGCTGCATCCCCCCTACATACAGAGCTGCTGCAATCCCCCCCTACATACAGATCTGCTGCAATCCCCCTCTACATACAGAGCTGCTGCACCCCCCCTACATACAGAGCTGCTGCAATCCCCCTCTACATACAGAGCTGCTGCACCCCCCCTACATACAGAGCTGCTGCATCCCCCCTACATACAGAGCTGCTGCAATCCCCCCCTACATACAGATCTGCTGCAATCCCCCTCCGACATACAGAGCTGCTGCAATCCCACCTCCGACATACAGAGATGCTGCATCCCCCCTACATACAGAGCTGCTGGATCCCCCCTACATACAGAGCTGCTGCAATCCCCCTCTACATACAGAGCTGCTGCAATCCCCCTCTACATAAAGAGCTGCTGCATCCCCTCCCTCTACATAGAGAGCTGCTGCACCCCCCCTCTACATACAGAGCTGCTACAATCCCCCCTAAATACAGATCTGCTGCAATCCCCCCTAAATACATATCTGCTGCAATCCCCCCTAAATATAGATCTGCTGCAATCCCCCCTAAATACAGATCTGCTGCAATCCCCCCTCTACATACAGAGCTGTTGCACCCCCCTACATACAGATCTGCTGCAATCCCCCCTAAA
This sequence comes from Salvelinus fontinalis, assembly GCF_029448725.1. NCBI lineage: Eukaryota > Metazoa > Chordata > Actinopteri > Salmoniformes > Salmonidae > Salvelinus > Salvelinus fontinalis. Next base: position 4,620,408 of record NC_074677.1, read on the forward strand.
GACAGATCTGCTGCAATCCCCCCTCTACATACAGAGCTGTTGCACCCCCCCTCTACATACAGAGCTGTTGCACCCCCCCTCTACATACAGAGCTGTTGCACCCCCTCTACATACAGAGCTGCTGCACCCCCCCTCTACATACAGAGCTGCTGCAATCCCCTCCCTCTACATACAGAGCTGCTGCACCCCCCCTCTACATACAGAGCTGCTGCACCCCCCCTCTACATACAGATCTGCTGCAATCCCCTCCCTCTACATACAGAGCTGCTGCAATCCCCCCTACATGCAGAGCTGCTGCATCCCCCATACATACATAGCTGCTGCAATCCCCTCCCTCTACATACATAGCTGCTGCAATCCCCCCCTACATACAGAGCTGCTGCAATCCCACCTCCGACATACAGAGCTGCTGCACCCCCCCTCTACATACAGATCTGCTGCAATCCCCTCCCTCTACATACATAGCTGCTGCAATCCCCCCCTACATACAGAGCTGCTGCAATCCCACCTCCGACATACAGAGCTGCTGCAATCCCCCTCTACATACAGAGCTGCTGCATCCCCTCCCTCTACATACAGAGCTGCTGCACCCCCCCTCTACGTACAGAGCTTCTGCAATCCCCCTCTACATACAGAGCCGCTGCATCCCCTCCCTCTACATACAGAGCTGCTGCAATCCCCCCTACATACAGAGCTTCTGCAATCCCCCCTCTACATACAGAGCTGTTGCACCCCCCCTCTACATACAGAGCTGTTGCACCCCCCCTCTACATACAGAGCTGTTGCACCCCCCCTCTACATACAGAGCTTTTGCACCCCCTCTACATACAGAGCTGCTGCACCCCCCCTCTACATACAGATCTGCTGCAATCCCCTCCCTCTACATACAGAGCTGCTGCAATCCCCCCTACATACAGAGCTGCTGCATCCCCCATACATACATAGCTGCTGCAATCCCCCCCTACATACAGAGCTGCTGCAATCCCCCCTACATACAGAGCTGCTGCACCCCCCCTCTACATACAGAGCTGCTGCACCCCCCCTCTACATACAGAGCTGCTGCACCCCCTCTACATACAGAGCTGCTGCACCCCCCCTCTACATACAGAGCTGCTGCAATCCCACCTCCGACATACAGAGCTGCTGCAATCCCCCTCTACATACAGAGCTGCTGCATCCCCTCCCTCTACATACAGAGCTGATGCACCCCCCCACTACATACAGAGCTGCTGCATCCCCCCTCTACGTACAGAGCTTCTGCAATCCCCCTCTACATACAGAGCTGCTGCATCCCCTCCCTCTACATACAGAGCTGCTGCAATCCCCCCCACATACAGAGCTGCTGCATCCCCCCTACATACAGAGCTGCTGCAATCCCCCCCTACATACAGAGCTGCTGCAATCCCACCTCCGACATACAGAGCTGCTGCAATCCCCCTCTACATACAGAGCTGCTGCATCCCCCCCCATCATACAGAGCTGCTGCATCCCCCCTACATACAGAGCTGCTGCAATCCCCCCCTACATACAGAGCTGCTGCAATCCCCCCCTACATACAGAGCTGCTGCATCCCCCCCCATCATACAGAGCTGCTGCATCCCCCCTACATACAGAGCTGCTGCAATCCCCCCCTACATACAGAGCTGCTGCAATCCCCCCCACATACAGAGCTGCTGCATCCCCCCTACATACAGAGCTGCTGCAATCCCCCCCTACATACAGAGCTGCTGCAATCCCACCTCCGACATACAGAGCTGCTGCAATCCCCTCCTTCTACATACAGAGCTGCTGCAATCCCCCCCACATAAAGAGCTGCTGCAATCCCCCTCTACATACAGAGCTGCTGCATCCCCCCTACATACAGAGCTGCTGCAATCCCCCTCTACATACAGAGCTGCTGCAATCCCCCTCTACATAAAGAGCTGCTGCATCCCCCCTACATACAGAGCTGCTGCACCCCCCCTCTACATACAGAGCTGCTGGATCCCCCCTACATACAGAGCTGCTGGATCCCCCCTACATACAGAGCTGCTGCATCCCCCATACATACATAGCTGCTGCATCCCCCATACATACATAGCTGCTGCATCCCCCTCTACATACAGAGCTGCTGCAATCCCCCTCTACATAAAGAGCTGCTGCACCCCCCCTCTACATACAGAGCTGCTGCACCCTCCCTACATACAAAGCTGCTGCAATCCCCCTCTACATACAGAGTTGCTACCCCCCCTCCCTCTACATACAGAGCTGCTGCACCCTACCTCCCCTTCTAAATACAGGGCTGCTGAACCCCCTCCCCCACTACATACAGAGCTGCTGCATCCCCCTACATACAGAGCTGCTGCACCCTACCTCCCCCTCTAAATACAGGGCTGCTGAACCCCCCTCCCCCACTACATACAGAGCTGCTGCATCCCCCTACATACAGAGCTGCTGCACCCTACCTCCCCCTCTAAATACAGGGCTGCTGAACCCCCTCCCCCACTACATACAGAGCTGCTGCATCCCCCTACATACAGAGCTGCTGCACCCTACCTCCCCCTCTAAATACAGGGCTGCTGAACCCCCCTCCCCCACTACATACAGAGCTGCTGCATCCCCCTACATACAGAGCTGCTGCATCCCCCTACATACAGAGCTGCTGCACCCCCCTACAGACAGAGCTGCTACATCCCCCTACATACATAGCTGCTGCACCCCCCCCCTACAGACAGAGCTGCTACATCCCCCTCCCCCTCTAAATACAGGGCTGCTGAACCCCCATCCCCCCCTACATACAAAGCTGCTGCACCCCCCCCCCCTAAATACAGGCTGCTGCAATCCCCCCTACATACAGAGCTGCTGCAATCCCACCCCCGACATACAGAGCTGCTGCATCCCCCTACATACAGAGCTGTTGCACCCCCCTACATACAGAACTGCTGCACCCCCCCTACATACAGAGCTGCTGCACCCCCCCATCGCTACATACAAAGCTGCTGCAACCCCCCTCCCCCCCTACATACAGAGCTGCTGCAATCCCCCCCTACATACAGAGCTGCTGCACCCCCCTCTACATACAGAGCTGTTGCACCCCCCCCTACATACAGAACTGTTGCACCCCCCCTACATACAGAGCTGCTGCACCCCCCCATCTCTACATACAAAGCTGCTGCAACCCCCCTCCCCCCCTACATACAGAGCTGCTGCACCCCCTCTACATACAGAGCTGTTGCACCCCCCCTCTACATACAGAGCTGTTGCACCCCCCCTCCCCCCCTACATACAGAGCTGCTGCACCCCCCTCCCCCCTACATACAGAGCTGCTGCACCCCCCTCTACATACAGAGCTGTTGCACCCCCTCTACATACAGAGCTGTTGCACCCCCTCTACATACAGAGCTGTTGCACCCTCCCCTCTACATACAGAGCTGTTGCACCCCCCCTCTACATACAGAGCTGTTGCACCCCCCCTCTACATACAGAGCTGTTGCACCCCCCCTCTACATACAGAGCTGTTGCACCCCCCCTCTACATACAGAGCTGTTGCACCGCTCCTACATACAGAGCTGTTGCACCCCCCCTCTACATACAGAGCTGTTGCACCCCCCCTCTACATTCAGAGCTGTTGCACCCCCCCTCTACATACAGAGCTGTTGCACCCCCCCCCCCCTCTACATACAGAGCTGTTGCACCGCTCCTACATACAGAGCTGTTGCACCCCCCCTCTACATATAGAGCTGTTGCACCCCCCTACATACAGAGCTGTTGCACCCCCCCTCTACATATAGAGCTGTTGCCCCCCGCCCCCTCTACATACAGAGCTGCTACACCCCCCCTACATACAGCGCTGTTGCACCCCCCCTACATACAGAGCTGCTACACCCCCCCTACATACAGAGCTGTTTCCCCCCCCTCTACATACAGAGCTGTTGCACCCCCCCTTCCTCATCTCTCCCTTCTCCTCGCCACCACATGCTGAGGCTGTCTATACACAGCAGGTCTTGCTGTGACATTTGCAGAGATTTATCATATCAGTTTCCTCCCAAGAAAAAAGTTGAGGACCAAAGGAAACCTGAGATACTCCGGCTTCAGCGATACTCCTCTATCCTCTAAGTCATGTTCGACACGGCTCCAAATGCAGAGCTCAAAAGAAGGGGGGAGAGAGAGAGAAAGAGAAAGTGAAGACAAGCCAGCTCTAATGTCACTCCAAGAGGATTTTAGACACATCCCACTCCCTAATGTGCATTACAAATTAAAATCTGATTATGTTGGTATTTTCATTGCGGAGGGTTTTGATGTGAACAATCTTTTTTCTTTTTTTTTTTTTTCATACGCACCTTAAATGTAAATGAGTGCTAAGCTTTTTTTTAACTCTTACTTGGAACAAGTACAGTACAGTACTTTATTGCCTGATATGTTAGGTTTAGTATCCATCGGCTCCATTATAAATCCATGCTACGGTCCTCTGTAGCTAAGGTGGTAGAGCATGGTGCTTGCTATGCCAGGATGGTGGGTTCGATTCCTGACACAACCCAGGCTTAAAATGTATGTAAGTGTTGCTTTGGATAAAAGCAGCTGCTAAATGGTGTATATTATCCTCTTTTTGTTGATCCATATGAATCTCAGTGCCCCCTCTCTCCTGGGCCAAGGCCTTTTCACGCAACATCTTTCAGCGCGGTTCGAGCAGAACGGACTCCATTTTGTTACAGCCTCTTTGTCATCACTCCCCGTGACTGGGGTGGCTCCCCGCTGCCTCCTCGGCACATTCACAGCCCCAGTAGCCCCAAGCCCAGGCACCAGCGTGCACATAAAACCACGCTTTATTTCCCAAATGATCTCCAACAAAATCCCACTCAAGGTCAGATATATGTTTAGAGAAAATCACTTGGCTGCTTACAGGGATAAATGGTGCAAGATAAATGACCCCTACCCACCAGGAGTTTTCTGTCCAACTTCCCCACACCTCTGTCTCATGCTCTTCTCTGTAAACGTCTACACAAACACGGCCTCTAATTACTTTTGACTTGATCCTATCGTTTCCTCCAAACTCTCTTCCACGGGCAACACCAGGCCACACATCGCACCGGCCAAACATCTCCTCAGACTGCCTCTCCCTCTGATCTCACAACCACGAGCAGGAGCATGTGGTACCTTCACAACAGGCAGTGGTGGTGTCTCCATGTCCACAAAATTGAAATGGAAATTCAACCATGTTCTCGTAACCCATGGAGACAACTTTTTTTGGCGCATTGTTTGATTTAAAACTTCGGGCTCGAGCGCAGTTGTTCAATTTCACACGAGCCTATGGGTTAAATGGTCCGCCACAATGTGATATGATGTCATACGCGTGTGCTATGAGACGACATGACACCGGTGTCACAACGAGTTGACCTCATCGATCAAACGCAGTAAAACATTATCCCTCAGCCCAGCTACCTCTCCTCAACCCAACAGTAAACGCCAATGGTTTTGGAGAGAGTGAAATATACTGAACAAAAATATAAACGCAACATGTAAAGTGTTGGTCCCATTTTTCATGAGCTGAAAATAGCCCAGAAATGTTCCATACGCACAAAAAGTTTTATTTCTCTAAAATGTGTTTACATCCCTGTTAGTGAGCATTTCTCCTTTGTCAAAATAATCCATCCACCTGACAGGTGTGGCATATCAATAAACTGATTAAACAGCATGATCATTACACAGGTGCACCTTGTGCTGGGGACAAAAAAAGGCCATTCTAAAATCTGTAGTTTTGTCACACAATACAATGCCATCGATGTCTCAAGTTTTGAGGGAGCGTGCAATTGGCATGTTGACTGCAAGAATATCTAACAGAGCTGTTGCCAGGGAATGGATGTTCATTTCTCGACCATAAGCTGCCTCCAAAGTCGTTTCAGAGAATTTGGCCTCATAACTGCAGACCATATGTAACCACGCCAGCCCAGGACCTCCACAGCCGGCTTCTTCACCTGCGAGATCATCTGAGGAGGGAAAAAATATTCTGATTGGCCTGGCATGGCTTCCCAGTGGGTGGACCTGGCTCCACTGCCCAGTCATGTGGAATCCATAGATTAGGGCCTAATTTATTTATTTCAATTGACTGATTTCCTTCTATGAACTGTAACTCAGTAAAATATTTGAAATTGTTGCATGTTGTGTTTATATTTTTGTTCAGTGTATAAAATCCTGCAGCACAATGTCCACAGCAGTCACATCAGCAGCAAACCCACATCCCTCCTAATGTACTGTGTGTTTCGCTGCAGACAGACAGATTAGCCCAGAACATGGCAATGTGGCACAGCAGGAGGGAGGCAAGGAGGCAAGGACCAAGACGTAGGATCGGCTGCAAAGTACATCGGAAACCAGCCGTAATAATATCACTATCATCTCTCTATCGTTGTATGTTTCATTATACAGACAGCGGGGAACGATGTGCTGACTCGACTCTCCATCATACAGTCTCCACTTAAAGAGCCACTTATGCCATCAGCTTTTGCCTTTTAATATATGTGTGATATAAATAACTTACTACATCGCGCACCATACGGCTGCCTTTGAAGTAGGATGTTTCCATACAGCCACTATTTTTATCCGGTGTCGCAAAAGAAACAAAACTGTCCTACTTTTCTATACTCCAACTCATCCTCAAGCCTCCCCCTCCCCATACGCTTACCCCCCCCCCCCTCATAGAGGATCAAAGCAGTGAAAAATGACATTCCATTCCAAACCAATGAGAGCAGCCTCTCCCCCCTGACAACACGTTCTGCATCAAATCACTGCTTTTTCCTAGTTTTTTTTGTTTGTTTATTTTTAGGGAACCTGCAAATCTACACGCATCAATGCTTCTCCATCTCCCTGCCACTGTCTATCACTCCCTCTAAGATGTTAGAGGCCATTCACTTGAAAAAAAAGTGTTTTTCCTTTGCCACCAATCTGAAAGCACTCTTAATCCCAAAATAAGGGAAATACTCAAATGAACTGAAGCCTTTGAAGTGGGGAGAGGGGATTTGGTCACAGACACACCACATTGCTCCGAGTTGTATTTGAAGCAGGTCTCAACAGTAATGAGGATACAATTCTATCACAAAGATGCCATCTTTACTGTTTCCCCGGGATTCAAAGGGGTTGGGTTAAATGCGGAAGACGAATTTCAGTTGAATGCATTCAGTTGTACAATTGACTAGGTATCCCCCTTTATTCAGTTGTACAACTGACTAGGTATCCCCCTTTCATTCAGTTGGACAACTGACTAGGTATCCCCCTTTATTCAGTTGTACAACTGACTAGGTATCCCCCTTTCATTCAGTTGGACAACTGACTAGGTATCCCCCCTTTCATTCAGTTGGACAACTGACTAGGTATCCCCATTTCATTCAGTTGGACAACTGACTAGGTATCCCCCTTTCATTCAGTTGGACAACTGACTAGGTATCCCCCTTTCATTCAGTTGGACAACTGACTAGGTATCCCCCTTTCATTCAGTTGTACAACTGACCAGGTATCCCCCTTTCATTCAGTTGTACAACTGACTAGGTATCCCCCTTTCATTCAGTTGTACAACTGACTAGGTATCCCCCTTTCATTCAGTTGTACAACTGACTAGGTATCCCCCTTTCATTCAGTTGTACAACTGACTAGGTATCCCCCTTTCATTCAGTTGGACAACTGACTAGGTATCCCCCTTTCATTCAGTTGTACAACTGACCAGGTATCCCCCTTTCATTCAGTTGTACAACTGACTAGGTATCCCCCTTTCATTCAGTTGGACAACTGACTAGGTATCCCCCTTTCATTCAGTTGTTCAACTGACCAGGTATCCCCCTTTCATTCAGTTGGACAACTGACCAGGTATCCCCCTTTCATTCAGTTGTTCAACTGACCAGGTATCCCCCTTTCATTCAGTTGTTCAACTGACCAGGTATCCCCCTTTCATTCAGTTGTACAACTGACTAGGTATCCCCCTTTCATTCAGTTGTTCAACTGACCAGGTATCCCCCTTTCCCTTTATTAATTTACTCAAGTTAACATACTGCGCTCTAAACATGAAATCTGACTTCAATTAATGACATGCCCAGGGCTACGGACAGGTGACCACTAACAGGCGTGTAGGTGTGCATGCACGTGCACCTATACACACGCGCACACACACACGTGCATGGCACGCACACACACACACACACAAACACACACAGCCCCCTGGCAAATGCCAGTCACACATCAGCCTTCTGATAACTGGTAGCATCAGTGTCCAAGGGCCCAGAGTCTGGCTCTGGGGACAGACAGTAGGACGCAGGTCATTGGTGAGCAGCAGCCCAATGGGCACAGTGACAGGGCCAGGTTGCATGGTGACAGGGCCAGGCTGCATGGTGACAGGGCCAGGCTGCATAGTGACAGGGCCAGGCTGCATAGTGACAGGGCCAGGCTGCATGGTGACAGGGCCAGGCTGCATGGTGACAGGGCCAGGCTGCATGGTGACAGGGCCAGGCTGCATGGTGACAGGGCCAGGCTGCATGGTGACAGGGCCAGGCTGCATGGTGACAGGGCCAGGCTGCATAGTGACATGGCCAGGCTGCATGGTGACAGGGCCAGGCTGCATGGTGACAGGGCCAGGCTGCATAGTGACAGGGCCAGGCTGCATGGTGACAGGGCCAGGCTGCATGGTGACAGGGCCAGGCTGCATGGTGACAGGGCCAGGCTGCATGGTGACAGGGCCAGGCTGCATGGTGACAGGGCCAGTCTGCATGGTGACAGGGCCAGGCTGCATGGTGACAGGGCCAGGCTGCATGGTGACAGGGCCAGGCTGCATGGTGACAGGGCCAGGCTGCATGGTGACAGGGCCAGGCTGCATGGTGACAGGGCCAGGCTGCATGGTGACAGGGCCAGGCTGCATGGTGACAGGGCCAGGCTGCATGGTGACAGGGCCAGGCTGCATGGTGACAGGGCCAGGCTGCATAGTGACAGGGCCAGGGCTGTGTGCTCTAGGATCAGCACACACTACTCCAGGCTCTAGAATCAGCCCCCACTACTCCAGGCTCTAGAATCAGCCCCCGCTACTCCAGGCTCTAGAATCAGCCCCCATTACTCCAGGCTCTAGGATCAGCCCCCACTACTCCCCAAGGCTCTAGGATCAGCCCCCACTACTCCAGGCTCTAGAATCAGCCCCCACTACTCCCCAAGGCTCTAGGATCAGCCCCCACTACTCCAGGCTCTAGAATCAGCCCCCACTACTCCAGGCTCTAGGATCAGCCCCCACTACTCCCCAAGGCTCTAGGATCAGCCCCCACTACTCCAGGCTCTAGAATCAGCCCCCACTACTCCAGGCTCTAGAATCAGCCCCCACTACCCCAGGCTCTAGAATCAGCCCCCATTACTCCAGGCTCTAGGATCAGCCCCCACTACTCCCCAAGGCTCTAGGATCAGCACACTGAGGCAAACGGTGCTCGTCTTTGCATCATCTGACCCTGAGGAACAGCCTGGCCGATGTTGTTCTGCACAGCTCCCTTACAAAGGCTGTGCCAATACCCTGCTGCAGTGAAGCAAATCACAAACCAACATAAATGTGTTAGGCATTGTCTCTTTATGTCCCTCTTATACATACACACACAGCAATGAACACGTTTATATACGTTTATACACGTTCATATACAGTACGTACTGTACTATACTGTACACTGCCTAATATACTATAGTATATTACGTACTGTACTATACTGTACGTACTGCCCAATCAGACATACACATGCACACACTGCACTTGACTTAACACAAGAAAACACTGCCTTGAAAAACAGAAGTGTGCTCCTTCCTTTGACAGTTGAAGGATAGAGTTAGTGATATACACACTCCAGTATTCATGATAGCTGGTATATATCGAGCCTCTCCAACCGAGGGAAGTCATTAACATTCATCCCTTTATGGATCATGTTTTCCTTTCAAGACGGTGAAAATGGGATTGCTTAGTCGTTAATTGAGATCCTTAATTACAGTTTTTTCCTACACTGTTAATGCATTTGTCAAAAACCCAGCACTAACTATTCCTCTTTCTGCTAATCCATACACTGATAACACTGAATGCATTTAAGTGAGAATTGGTTCAAAACGCCTATGCAACCGGTCTCCCGAGTGCCGCAGTGGTCTAAGGCACTGCATCGCAGTGCTAGAGGTGTCACAACAGCTCCGGGTTCAATCCCGGGCTGTGTCGCAGCCAGCTACGACCAGGAGATGCATGAGGTGGCGCACAATTGGCCCAGCGTCGTCTGGGTTAGGGGAGGGTTTGGCCGGCTGGGATGTCCTTGTCCCATCATGGTCTAGCGACTCCTTGTGGCGGCCCGGGCGCATACACGCTGACTACGGTCGCCAGGTGTACGGTGTTTCCGACGACACAATGGTGTGGCTGGTTTCCGGGATAAGCGAACAGTTTGTTGAGAAGCAGTGCGGCTTGGTGGGGTCGTGTTTCGAAGGACACATGGCTCTCGACCTTCACCTCTCCCGAGTCTGTTACATGAGTTGCAGCGATGGGACAAGACTGTAACTATCAATTGATTATCACAAAATAAAAAGTACAACAAACAAAGTACAACAAGCCTATGCACCACATATAGGCTGATTCAAAGAATATACAGTATTATAATCCTGTACCGATCACCACATTAACCATGTTTACATCTCATAAAGATTTATAGTTTGGCTCCCACATAGTGCCTTAAATATCCAACAATAAACACGTCTTATTTATTAACCTTAACTCTCCAAGCAGCTCTCTCTCTCTCTCAGCCAGGACATGGCATGCGTCAAACTTGGCAGAGGCTTCGAGAAGTGATGCCTCCGTGTGGTGAGGGCACATACAAGAATATATTAGAGTAATGCACTATGAATTGGACCCTCCACCATGTCAATTATTAATGACAGTATCAGCCTCTGAGACATGGCCTCTGAGTTGACCTGAAAAGAGGCAGAGAAGGAGAAGGCTAAATCAGTAATGGTGCGTGGGTAAAAATCACTGGGAAGCCAAGACAGGAAAATAAAAGACATATTACAACCGATGTGTTGTGATAATTGCGTTGTTTGCTCTATAACCTGTTCATTTATATTTAGGCCTAAAGGCCCGAGACAATTAGAAGACACAGTGGCAGAATAAATTCAACCACACTTTTGTTTCACCACAAAAACAGAGAGCAACATTTTTGTCCACAAAACTTATTGTATGTAAAAAATAAAATAAAAAAACAGTTACATGACCTACAGCGTGGTCAAGCAAGTTAATGTTTCCAACATTTTTGGACTACTAAACAACTATTGATTTAGAACCATGGAGAGTTACCGCAAGTCACAAAGAAACCAGGCGCTGCCTCCACTATTCCAGCACCATTTCAACTTCAACATTTCTTCATCTAATCGCCGATGCTTAGTCTAATACAGTGACAACTAAAAGATACCGAAAACGATGTAGTTCAATCAACTTAAGATAAATATGATGTGGCTGTCCATGGTACTGATGTGTGTGTGTGTGTGTGTGTGTGTGTGTGTTCATACAAGTAGAAAAAAACATGTTGTCTCCCCCTACTTGTAGAGAAAAGCCAATGAAATCCTCCTCTTTCATGTTGCCTAAACATGTCTATGACTCTGTCATACAATACACACTTTTAGTTTTTGTTGTCCTAGGCTACCTGGCTAAAATGCTTGCTTGCTAGTAGTCTAACTTACTTTCATTGGGAATGATGCACCAGGCCAGCTAGGTAATATTAGCCATCTAAGTCTAGCTACATGTTGACCTTCCATCCTCTCAGGCCAGGGACACAACATATGAATTAATGGTTGGATCAGAATCGCCGTTATAATCATTGGCCAGTATAGAGAAATAAGTAAAACCACAAGTCCAAATCCCTATCTCCATCCATGGCTAATTTGGGAAAGAGACGATTTTAGCTAGCTAGCCACTGGAAGTCAACTGTCACGCCCTGACCTTAGAGAACCTTTTATTTCTCTATCTTTGGTTAGGTCAGGGTGTAATTCTCTCTTTCTTTCTCCATCTCGGAGTACCTGAGCCCTAGGATCATGCTTCAGGACTACCTGGCATGATGACTCCTTGCTGTCCACAGTCCACCTGGCCGTGCTGCTGCTCCAGTTTCAACTGTTCTGCCTGCGGCTATGGAACCCTGACCTGTTCACCGGACGTGCTACCTGTCCCAGACCTGCTGTTTTCAACTCTCTAGAGACCGCAGGAGCGGTAGAGATACTCTTAATGACCGGCTGTGCAAAGCCAACTTACATTTACTCCTGAGGTGCTGACTTGCTGCACCCTCGACAACTACTGTGATTATTATTATTTGACAATGCTGGTCATTTATGAACATTTGAACATCTTGGCCATGTTCTGTTATAATCTCCACCCGGCACAGCCAGAAGAGGATTGGCCACCCCTCATAGCCTGGTTCCTCTCTAAGTTTCTTCCTAGGTTTTGGCCTTTCTAGGGAGTTTTTCCTAGCCACCGTGCTTCTACACCTGCATTGCTTGCTGTTTGGGGTTTTAGGCTGGGTTTCTGTACAGCACTTTGAGATATCAGCTGATGTAAAAAGGGCTATATAAATAAATTTGATTTGATTAGGGTGGACATTCTATGTTTTCTATTTCTTTGTTGTTTTTGCCATGTGTGGTTCCCAATCAGAGGCAGCTGTCTATCGTTGTCTCTGATTGGGGATCATATATAAGTTGTGATTTTCCGTTTGGGTTTTGTGGGGAGTTGTTTTCTGTTTAGCTGTTTTGTTGCCTGGCAGAACTGTTCGCTTTCGTTTTTTCTACTTTGTTATTTTGTTGCGGTGTTCAGTTTTATTAAAAATCATGAACGCCTACCACGCTGCACCTTGGTCTCCTTCTTCAACCCACGAGAGTCGTTACATCAACGACACAACGCGATGGAACAATTCACGTTTTTTCTGTCAATGACGTTTGGCTTCTGATGTGATGTGATTGGTGTTAAACTGGATTTGTATTTGGACCATTCACAGCTGAACTCACTGATTGGCTATTATTTTATACATTTGTTATCAAGGGAGGCCAAATGCTCACTGGCTTCCCTTGCATCAATTCTATGGGAGGCAATAATGTCATATTCTTTTCGGCCAGACAGCATCAGATAGATGGGCTACACATACAGAGACAGAGGGGTGTTGTTTCGTTCGCTCAGACTCTTTCTCCGGTGAGATACATTCAGTCTCTTGCGAATTGAAGGGAATTTATGAAACACAGAGAGATGACCTAACGTTACATTATTTTGTATGTATTTTTATTATTATTTTTCTTGGACACGGCTGGCTTGCCTTGGCATCCGTGAATACACGCCACTGTGCTAAATAGGAATATTTCCCAGTGACACGAAACACAGCCAGTGTTGAAAACGGTTCTAGTACACAGCTAGTCAAGATAAAAATAGAGAGAGAGTGCTAGAACCTTGGAAAGAGAGAAGCTAATGAGAAGCTAACGAGAATGAGTCTTGTTTTAAAATATCAGGCTCCCAGAATGCACTTATGTACAGGCCAAACAATCGCTGGGGAAATTCTATGTAAAAAAGTATCTGCCTAAATCCAAGACATAAAAAACATATATTTTATATCCAAAACACATCACACGGCATGTCCTAGAATATATGTAGAAGATAGTGCAGTAAATGATGATTAGTAAATCAGATTCTCAGAGGTACATGCATATGGTTACATCCATTTTTCCTGAGACTGAGAATTACTTAAAGAACAGTCCGAAATTAACAGATGTTTTTTTTTTTTTAAATCTAAAACATTATGATTATTTGTGGAAGAATGTAGAATCATTTTGCATTTTAAGCTGACAACCACTCCCTCTTACTTTGATTGCAATCAGTTGTTCTGGGAGTTTTCCTGGACTCCATTAAATGTTTAAAACCTTTCTGAAAATAAGTTTCATCAGCCACAATCTGCAGATCAACCTAATTAAATCCAAATGCAACCTAATTAAATGCCCTTAGAGTGTATGATGCAACACATCCAGACGCAGTTTATATATTGTATGTAGGTGACATAAAAAACTTGAATAATGATAAGGTGGATACATTGTTTATGTGGTGTAAAATACCCCCACCACCCCACTTTTTTTCTAAATATATAAATAATTTGGTATGTATGATATTCATGCCTTTCTATGAACAGCCAGGTGTTGTCAGATGAAGCCCTAGGCTACTACAGAATATATTGCCTATCTGACACAAAAGCTACATCCTAAAAAGCAGATGTTGAAATGCATTGATTCCAAAGAGGCTGTCATTATAATGGCAGTCAAAATTCAGATCACAAATTCAGTTCCAAAATTCTATCAACGGACTGAAATAGGATATCTCACGACAGACGTACCCCCGGTATGTCAGCCAACTTTAAAACCGTATCCAGGGGGAGCGCGAGAACCGCCCGAATATGATTTCAACAGCATCAAAGACGTCGTGGAATGAGCCACACAATATCACTCGATTTATTCAGCTTACCTTTGCTTTTCACCATGCTGCAAACTTGGTTTCTCCTCTACTTATCCAAGAGAGCTGGACATGTTTTCCAGCATCGTCCCCGGGCGTCTGTTAAAAAGCAAAGCAGTCGTGTTGGTCTGTGTCCGCAACAGACGCGCGCACCAAGACAAGACAGCGAAAGGCGCGAAACTGGGGTTGTCAGCGGCAGTAGCGGGTAGCTTTGTCTGAGCAACGAATAAACTACAGACATCCAACCTATAGACATCCAAGTAAAGACATCCAACCTAAATCCTCAGAGCTATTAAGTGCACTAACATGACCGTGAATTACACGCAGCCAAACTGACAGAGACAAAGAGGCAGGCAACGGTGTACAGTACAAATGTTGCAGAGGGGCGGGCTGGCGCGTAAAGGTGAGCTCATGGTGTCATTATAGGGAGTGGATTTGTCTCAGCCTCCAGCATGCTCTACTAGATAACTCCTATCTCCCTCTTTACTAGGTAACCTCTATCTCCCTCTCTCCGTTGCTTTTGCGACAAGTCTCTCAGGGATACATTGAATGCCTTTATCCTCTCGCTATGGGGTCAGGCAAATCCTGTTTAGAACATCATGCCATGCACCACCCATCTCTACTCCCACAGCTCTCTCTCTCTATTATTCTACAGCTGACACGGGTAAACTCTGCAGTTGGCATAGACTACTGCAGTTGCCCAGACAGACTAGGGGAAATGGCATGTTTTTCATGTTGAGAGTCTGCGGGTGCCATCACATCTCGCTGATTACTTTAAAGTTCATATAACAACCCCTCTGCATGTGATTATACTTGTATATTAATATTTATTATAGTAGGCTACAATATATTCCTGAATATGACAAAAATATAGTCGATAAGTAGTTTAATATGCATCTGTGAAACCAGTTGTCTCTGTAGTCCAGAAACTTAGTATTCTAAGGTTAATCAGTCCATTGCATACAATTGTAGTTATTGATGTATAAAACAAGATTCAAGCCTAGTTCTGGAAACATAATAGCATGGGACTGGGAATTACCGGCTGTGCCGAATTGTGAAGATCTGTTATTCAGTCACTGTCTGTATGTGTGTGTGTGTTTGTGTGTGTATGCACACTCATGTGTTTGTCTAAAGGGAGAAAATTATAAATTATAAAATCGGTCCAATGTCCTTTGTTTTATCTTTAGCACGCAAGAGGCTCACCAAAAGGCCACTTCTTTTTTAAATTTAACTAGGCAAGTCAGTTAAGAACAAATTTTTATTTACAATGACGGCCTAAGAACAGTGGGTTAACTGCCTTGTTCAGGGGCAGAACAACAGATGTTTACCTTGTCAGCTCAGGGATTCAATCTAGCAACCTTTCAGTTACTGGCCCAACGCTCTAACCACTAGGCTACCTGCCACCCCAATGCTCTAACCACTAGGCTACCTGCCACCCCAACGCTCTAACCACTAGGCTACCTACCCAACGCTCTAACCACTAGACTACCTACCACCCCAACGCTCTAACCACTAGGCTACCTACCCAACGCTCTAACCACTAGGCTACCTGCCACCCCAACGCTCTAACCACTAGGTTACCTACCCAACGCTCTAACCACTAGGCTACCTGCCACCCCAACGCTCTAACCACTAGGCTACCTGCCCAACGTTTTAACCACTAGACTACCTGCCACCCCAACGCTCTAACCACTAGACTACCTGCCACCCCAACGCTCTAACCACTAGACTACCTGCCGCCCCAACGCTCTAACTACTAGGCTACCTGCCACCCCAACGCTCTAACCACTAGACTACCTGCCGCCCCAACGCTCTAACCACTAGGCTACCTGCCCAACGCTCTAACCACTAGACTACCTGCCACCCCAACGCTCTAACAACTAGACTACCTGCCGCCCCAACGCTCTAACCACTAGACTACCTGCCGCCACAAAGCTCTAACCACTAGACTACCTGCCGCCCCAAAGCTCTAACCACTAGACTACCTGCCGCCCCAAAGCTCTAACCACTAGGCTACCTGCCCAACGCTCTAACCACTAGACTACCTGCCACCCCAACGCTCTAACCACTAGACTACCTGCCGCCCCAAAGCTCTAACCACTAGGCTACCTGCCCAACGCTCTAACCACTAGACTACCTGCCGCCCCAAAGCTCTAACCACTAGACTACCTGCCCAAAGCTCTAACCACTAGACTACCTGCCGCCCCAAAGCTCTAACCACTAGGCTACCTGCCCAACGCTCTAACCACTAGACTACCTGCCACCCCAACGCTCTAACCACTAGACTACCTGCCGCCCCAAAGCTCTAACCACTAGACTACCTGCCGCCCCAAAGCTCTAACCACTAGGCTACCTGCCCAACGCTCTAACCACTAGACTACCTGCCGCCCCAAAGCTCTAACCACTAGACTACCTGCCGCCCCACTTACTCTATAAGCACAGTACCGCTTTGCTTCCACAGGTTTCAGCAGCTCTGCGTTATGAGGTGAGGAAATGTCAATAAATCAGCCACTCTTTTCTTCCCTATAGATTCCTTTCCCTTAATATTTATCGTAACACTGAGCATAGAGCCTCATCCCACAGTTAAGCAGAAGTGGTCATTCTAATTAGTTCTAATTCAAAAACAAACCGTCTCTCCTAAACCTGTGTTTCTGGCCAGCCCTGTTGACTGTGCGGCAACACTTTGACTGCTTCCAGGAGCCTTGCTATTGTACAATGACACTACAAAGCGCCAGCGCTTCCCACGCACAGGCATCCGTCCTCATTACCCGCGGCAGATCTCGACTGCCAGAGCTCACAAAGGGCGCCGTGGCGCAGAAACCCGGCTGTACCGCAGACAAACACCGGCACCGGAGAGTTAGGGTGGAAACAGAACAATAGTAGAGTCTGAGAGAGAGAGAGAGAGAGAGAGAGAGAGAGAGAGAGAGAGAGAGAGAGAGAGAGAAAGAAAGAAAGAGAGAGAGAGAGAAATAGAGGGAGAAAGAGAGGGAGAAAGAGAGGGAGATAAGATATGGAGGCAGTGCTCTGCCCTTTGTTGTTTCCCTGACAGGAAACAAACATGGAAATTGGGGATAAAAATGGATGAAAATGCATCCTAGAGGCTCCAAACCCCGAACCCCGCTGCACTACACAGCACTGCACTGCACTACACTCCGCAGCCTTACAGAGCTAAAAGAAAACGGAGGCATGCCTTTGTTTAGCTGTTACTATTCAAAACTGCAGGTATGCATTGCAGACTGTACAGTAATGTTACATGTCTCCCAACAACAAAGGCAAAACACACACACACACACACACACACACACACACACACACACACACACACACACACACACACACACACACACACACACACACACACACACACACACACACACACACACACACACACACACACACACACACACACACACACAAAGTGACATCTAATACATTGCGGGCTCCCTCCTGAGATTGTGTGGCCCTGCTAAAACATGCTTTGACTCCCAATTCTCCCCTGTGCCCATTAGAGGTGAGAGGTAGCCTTTTCCCTCTCACAGCACACAGTCTTAAATGAGAGAAATTGGAAGAGCCCAGCACAACTCAATGGGTTTTCTTCACACTTAGCTGTCAAGGCTCGCTCCATGCACACAGCAACAAACAGTTTAACCTTAGCCTAAAAATAACAGGACACGCGCGTACACACACACACACACACACACACACACACACACACACACACACGCACGCGTGCGCACGGAGAAACACACAAACCCAAGAGGGTCATTTATCAAAAAATGCCATAAAATCCATTTAAATTCTATTAGAAATCCGCTGCAATATGATACTGTACATACACGGCAGTCCAATTTCTCCCAGCACTTCTAACTCCCCCGATTGCCAGCATGAACCACTCCATAACTCCACTCTGTGTTCGAGTCTTTCCCCCCATATAGCCAAAGTACTCCAAATCGGGACTAAGCAGATCGTAGAATATTTCAACTACCCTCTTTGGCCCCGTTTAAACACACATATCAATAGTTCCAAAGGCAGAAAAGCTGAGGATTGATTTGCACAACAAGCAATTTGTTGATGCAAACGACTTTAGAAAGCAATTAAGCATTTCCCTCCATACATATTCAAATTAGTTTATTTTATTTTATTCTCTCTCGTAGGGATGTTTAATCATGAGCACTTTTAATCAGGTGGGCTGGCAGACAGGTCTCGATCACCATCATTTATAAATTAGAAATGATGACAATGGCCCCACATTTGTTTCAATCAGAGTGGAACAATGGCTTGTGTTACTTCCAAATTGATTTAAGGGTGCTCAGCTTTTCACCGGGAGAAAGTTGGTCTCACATTATGTAAAATTAATTTCTTGACGTGAGTTTGTGCCTCCTGGGGAACTGGGCTGTTTGAGGAGGAGCAGTCACTGGAACCAGAACATTGCCCACACTAATGAACCTCTCAGGTGTTTACAGGATCCTGCGATGGGAAGGAGAACGATGGGAAATTAACAAACAGAGTAAAGCACAGCGGGTACACTGGAGTAAATGCAGGCGCAATAACACCATGGCTCTGCAAAGACTTCCATCTCAATTCCAGTCAGTTCATAGGAGTGCATTGCTTTCTTAACAAGTTTCATGTTCAATTCAACTGACAAAAATTGAAAAGGAATAGACCGAAACCCTCCTATACAGATTGTTGTAGTGCTGGTGATAGGCTACATGCCCTTCCATATGTATTTAATTTGTCTCTATACTCCTACATTTTAGGTTGACAGTACAGAATGGCAGCTTTTATTTGTGGTATTGTCATGCATATCTCAGTGTTTACGTTTCCAATAGGATTCTGGGGGGGGGGGGGGGGGGGGTTTAGGGTTAGAGTTAACCTCCCCACTAGCCAGAGATAATGAGTGGGCTGGATATGCCGAGAGATGAGTTCGGATTGGTCTGCCATATAGAAGACTTTTGACTATTTGAGCTGGACAGTCTGTGTTAGTAATCCTGTCGAACGCGTCTTTTTTTAAATGTAGCTGCATAAGTGTTGCTCTCCACTTTCTGGAGGATCGAGTTTTGAAATCAGTGGAATTAGAGTATGATAGCTAAAGGGATGGGATTACGTTTTCAAACTAAGGGCATTTGTGGCATGGATCCGTGACAGCATGCATGATGATGTATAAGATAGTCTAGCTAGCTACATTTTCAGACGTGACATGTTTCTAATTTTGACAGAAAGTTGTTTCATTTCAAGCTAAAGTGTTCCTAGCTAACGTTAGGTGGCTGGCTCGTTAGCTAACGTGTGAAGTGATGTGTGTGATCTTACATGTTGTTTACCTAGCTAGGTTAATTGTTTAGCTCGCTAGCTAGGTACATGTCTTGAGCTAAAGTGTACAACACCCGTTGAATATGGCCGGTGTCAGTAAACGTCAGCAAAAAAACATAATGAAATTGTTGCCAGCGCTGGTTAGGCTGTTTTCATGTTATCCGGATATGACCGTTTTTCTCTACGACCACCACAAGTGTCACGGGACTCGTCTGAAGTCGGTAAGGCTGATGTCTGTAGTGGCCAAACCCACTGTGGACAGGGGAGGCTCTCACGAACACGATGGTGTTCTACGTTTTTCTCTACGACCCCCTCAAATGTCACGGGACTCATCTGAAGGTAACCCATATAAATAAATGTATAAAGTATGGAGGTCGTTTTGTGCCAACAAAAATAAAGGGTTAAATATGTGTAAAAATGTTTAAGCTTAGTAGACAGCCCCCCAATGGCTTAGACTTTTAGAGGTTAACAAATTAACCAGGGCATTACATTTTTTTATTTTGTTAAATAAGGGCAAAGAACCCTGAGCCGCGATTTAAATTCTTCACACTTCAATTTTTCACAAAGCCATTGGACAGCTGGCCATTTTGATTAAAAACGTATCTGTAATGTAAATGTAATGTATTTTCAGGGATATGGAACAGAACAGTTAGCTATTTTTTTAAATCTTGTGCCCGTCTGTCCTCTACTGCGTCTTGCCCTCCTTGTGCCCGTCTGTCCTCTACTGCGTCTTGCCCTCCTTGTGCCCGTCTGTCCTCTACTGCGTCTTGCCTTCCTTGTGCCAGTCTGTCCTCTACTGCGTCTTGCCCTCCTTGTGCCAGTCTGTCCTCTACTGCGTCTTGCCCTCCTTGTGCCAGTCTGTCCTCTACTGCGTCTTGCCCTCCTTGTGCCAGTCTGTCCCCTACTGCGTCTTGCCCTCCTTGTGCCCGTCTGTCCTCTACTGCGTCTTGCCCTCCTTGTGCCAGTCTGTCCTCTACTGCGTCTTGCCCTCCTTGTGCCAGTCTGTCCTCTACTGCGTCTTGCCCTCCTTGTGCCCGTCTGTCCTCTACTGCGTCTTCCCCTCCTTGTGCCAGTCTGTCCTCTACTGCGTCTTCCCCTCCTTGTGCCAGTCTGTCCTCTACTGCGTCTTACCTTCCTTGTGCCAGTCTGTCCTCTACTGCGTCTTGCCCTCCTTGTGCCAGTCTGTCCTCTACTGCGTCTTGCCCTCCTTGTGCCAGTCTGTCCTCTACTGCATCTTGCCCTCCTTGTGCCAGTCTGTCCTCTACTGCATCTTGCCCTCCTTGTGCCAGTCTGTCCTCTACTGCATCTTGCCCTCCTTGTGCCAGTCTGTCCTCTACTGCATCTTGCCCTCCTTGTGCCAGTCTGTCCTCTACTGCCTATTGCCCTCCTTGTGGGAGTCTGTTTTAATATACTGGTGGGCTCGGTCATGCTCAGTGTTCTCTCTGCAACACACTCTCCTTACAGAATGTGTGTCTGTCAAAACAGCACTGCTGGGCATTCTCCGCAGAGAGAGCCTTTGAAAGTGCACCAGATCCATCCTCCCTATTACTTCCCTCAGTAGGAAGTGGAGGAGAAGGAAGTCGGAGCAGTGTCAGCAAGTGGTTTGTTCGCCTTTCCCCTGAAACCTATCCTCACAGGTGTGTCAGTCTGTGTTGAAATTCTCGCTATCTGCCTCACTCTACTTTGCACTGAGATTGGTTTGTTTCTATTTCAACTGTATGTGGAAGTCATTTCCCTCTTTCAGCCCCCTGCAACGCAAAACTTCCTCGCTGTGTGAACTGCTCCCCAATCAAATGTCACAGGAAAGACTCAGCAGTGAGATTTGCCCCCTCTCCCTTTTAAATTGAATATTTCCACACGGCTGGGCATCGAATAAACTGATCTAATTTGGTTTCTAGCTGTTCGTCCCTTATGAAGTCTAAATGCAATCATCAGCAATGTTTCAGTAAACACCAGCAACAGTCTGATAGCACACAACAGTCAAGTAAAAATATGTACACTACCTTTCAAAAGTTTGGGTTCACTTAGAAATGTCCTTGTTTTTGAAAGAAAAGCAATTTTTTTGTCCATTAAAATAACATAAAATTGATCAGGAATACAGTGTGGACGTTGTTCATGTTGTAAATGACTATTGTAGCTGGAAACGGCAGATTTTTTATGGAATATCTACATAGGCGTACAGAGGCCCATTATCAGCAACCACCCCTCCTGTGTTCCAATGGCACGTTGTGTTAGCTAATCCAAGTTTATCATTTTAAAAGGCTAATTGATCATTAGTAAAACCTTTTGCAATTATGTTAGCACAGCTGAAACTGTTGTTCTGATTAAAGAAGCAATAAAACTGGCCTTCTTTAGACTAGTTGAGTATCTGGAGCATCAGCATTTGTGGTTTTGATTACAGGCTCAAAATGGCTGTGTAACAGTATAACTCTAGTCCTTCCCCTCGCCCGGACCCGGGCGCGAACCAGGGACCCTCTGCACACATCAACAACAGTCACCCACGAAGCATCGTTTCCCATCACTCCACAAACGCCGTGGCCCTTGCAGAGCAAGGGGAACCACCACTTCAAGGTCTCAAAGCAAGTGACGTCACGGATTGAAACGCTAATAGCGCGCACCACCGCTAACTAGCTAGCCATTTCACATCGGTTACAGCTGGAAACAAAGGACTTTCTTCTGAAACTCGTCAGTCTACCACCAGTCTCAACATCAACAGTGAAGAGGCGACTCCGGGATGCTATAGTCATTTACAACATTAATAATGTCGACACTGTATTTCTGATCAATTTGAAGTTATTTTAATGGACCAAAAATGTGCTTTTCTTTCAAAAACAAAGACATTTCTAAGTGACCCCCAAACTTTTGAACGGTAGTGTACATTTGTGTGTATTCAGGCTGCATTAGTGTAGCTGTTATTATACAAAACATATGTAATCACAACCACAGGCCATGGAGGCCAGACCACCACTGAATAGGAAATGCTTGCCCTCTAGTTAAAGCTTGTGAGGAATAGAGAAGAAGAATTGATGCAGGTGTGACTTCAGTCAATACTATGAGTTCCTCTGTGCCATGGGAATATGGCTCCAGTCCTGCAGGCCTGCTGCTTTCATCGTTTCACCTTTCAATCAGCAAAACGATAAGGCCTGGGAAAACAGGTTAGATTACCATCCAATCAATGCCTGTCACTGATCAATTATGTGCCGAGGCTAAAGAAAAACCAGCAGACATATCTGTCTTACTGAAGTGGAGTTTGTATAATCTTGTTCCATGTCACTGCCAATACATGTGGTATAAACATTCAAGGCGGTATGAGGGAGGGTTGGTAGCAGAAGGAGAGACGAGGCTGCAGTAAGCCAATGTGAAGATTTAATTGCTTGCTTTCCCAATATCATC
Organism: Salvelinus fontinalis; assembly: GCF_029448725.1. Taxonomy (NCBI): domain Eukaryota; kingdom Metazoa; phylum Chordata; class Actinopteri; order Salmoniformes; family Salmonidae; genus Salvelinus; species Salvelinus fontinalis. The sequence goes on from NC_074677.1 coordinate 4,643,584, forward strand.
ATACTCGCACTCAGAGAGACCAGATTTTTCCTCAAAGTATCTGTCCCTGTTCATTAAATTTCACTTAGCAGCTAAGCACCATCAGAGGCGGAGCCAGTGAATCATGACCTTCCATCTGGAGAAGAGCGAAGCAGCGGGAGGCTTCGCCCAGTCACTCAGGCGGACGGCCAGTCCCTGAGCTTATTAGGAGAGGAAAAGAGAGGGAAGCTCAAAGGAGAAATGGAGGTGCAGGCTGACAGAAAGCCCAGGAGACAGTGAAGGGAACAGGGAGTAGGGGTTGGTGTGTGCTATACTGAATGAACCACTGAGAATGTGTGAGTGTGGAGATCTCAGAGCAGCCAGTGGTCTTTTCAGAGTGAGGACCTACGCAGCAGGAGGCTAAAATGCAGGTGGGTAGTTGACTTGGCGCATCTTTGTTTTGTCCATAATGGCAAACACAAATATAACTTCGTTTAAAATTTGTAAACATTTTGACATAATTTTTTTAAAATTAAAAGCTTCTTTTTTTTTCATGAGTAAATTCATGCAGTGTAATTATTTGTTTCCGTACCATTCTGAACAGAACGTGGCAATTGTCCAATGGCGTGACTGTCCCAGGTAAGGTTGTGGAACTTTTAACTTAGGTTAATTAATGAAAACAGTCCATTCATGAAATGTTCAAATAGTTCTGATTGATTGCTACCAGAGGGACTTGGGAATTTGGTTGTAACGGCTTCACTTAAGGTGTGGAATGTAGGTTCAACAAATATGTATATATACATACATACATATACATACTCACACACACTGAGTATACAAAACATTAAGAACACCTGCTCATTCCACGACAGACTAACCAGGTTGTTACGCTCGTCGAAATGATCGGACCAAGGTGCAGCGTGGTAGGCGTACATTTTATCTTTATTAAAAATGAACACCCCAAAAACAACAAAAGGAAAACGAACGTAACGTTCGGTAGGCTACACAGAGCTGTACAAAAACAACATCCCACAAACTAAGGTGGCAAAACAGGCTGCCTAAGTATGATTCCCAATCAAAGACAACGATAGACAGCTGCCTCTGATTGGGAACCACACTCGGCCAGAAACAAAGAAATATAGAACGCCCACCCAAATCACACCCTGACACAGGAGAACAGGTGACACAGGTGAACAGGTGACACAGGTGACACAGGTGAATCCAGGTGAAAGCTATGTTCCCTTATTGATGTCACTTCTTAAATCCACTTCAATCAGTGTAGATTACTATTTATTTATTTTTAAATGGTCATTTAGCAGAAGCACTTATCCAGAGTGACTTACATTAGAGTGCAGCAGACATGTCCGTAGTTTAGTTCTTCATACCGGTCTCCCATGGGAAGGAGTGGAAACAGGTTAAATAAGGATTTTTACGCCTTGAGACAATTGATACGGGGATCGTGTATGTGTGCCATTCAGAGGGTGACTGGGCAAGACAAAAGATTTAAGTGCCTTTAAACGGGGTATGATAGTAGGTGCCAGAGGTACCGGTTTGTGTCAACAACATGGACCAGCATCCCTGTGGAATTGAGGCCGTTCTGAGGGCAAAAAGGGAGTGCAACTCAATATTAGGAAGGTGTTCTTAATGTTTTGTACACTCAGTGTATATACACGGTTTACATACAGTAGCGGCTAAGTATATTGGCACTTATCTTAAATATGTCCCTATTTATTCTAAAATAAGAAAAACAATTATTTTGTTCACCACACCTTTTCAACATTGCAGAACCAATTTTATTTTTGTAAACTTAAGCTTACAATTTGAATTGATAAAATAAAGACAAATGGCTGAGCTGAAAACAGAAGTTGGCAGAGGGCACCCCTCAAACATTGAAAAATCAGAGCAGTTTGCTGCTGAAGAGCGGGACAAATTGATGGTAGAAAGGTGCAGGAAGCTCATTGATGGTTACAAGAAGCCTTTGTTGGCAGTTATCTTAGCCAAAGGCCGTGCAACGCAGTACTAGCTCCAGGGAGGCAACCATTTTGTCTATGCCATTTGTCTTTCTGCAATGTTGAAAATCCAATTACAAGGTGTGGTGACCAATTATAGAATGTATTTTAGAAGAAATAGTGAATTACTTAAGAAGATGGTGCCATTATATTTGGCCGTGAGTGCATATTTTTTTTTCACTTTTGTTTTGCAAGAAAGGCATAAAAATTCAAAAATAAATACAAAATATGGCAACTTGAGCCATCTCTTTCCAACTATGATGGTTATACAAACAAGAGAAAACAGAAAAGAGTATTCTTCTTTTGTATCTATCCTGTTGCTTAATAACTTTACCTCTCCTATATGTACATGTCTACCTTAATTACCTCGTACCCTTGCACATCAACTCGGTACTGGCACCCAGTGTATATATCGTTACACATCAACTCGGTACTGGCACCCAGTGTATATATCGTTACTCATTAACTTGGTACTGGTACCCAGTATATATAGCCAAGTTATCATTACTCATTAACTTGGTACTGGTACCCTGTGTATATAGCCAAGTTATCGTTACTCATTGACTTGGTACTGGTACCCTGTGTATATAGCCAAGTTATCATTACTCATTAACTTGGTACTGGTACCCTGTGTATATAGCCAAGTTATCATTACTCATTGACTTGGTACTGGTACCCTGTGTATATAGCCAAGTTATCGTTACTCATTGACTTGGTACTGGTACCCTGTGTATATAGCCAAGCTATCGTTACTCATTGACTTGGTACTGGTACCCTGTGTATATAGCCAAGTTATCGTTACTCATTAACTTGGTACTGGTACCCTGTGTATATAGCCAAGTTATCGTTACTCATTGACTTGGTACTGGTACCCTGTGTATATAGCCAAGTTATCGTTACTCATTAACTTCGTACTGGCACCCAGTGTATATAGCCAAGTTATCGTTACTCATTAACTTGGTACTGGTACCCTGTGTATATAGCCAAGTTATCATTACTCATTGACTTGGTACTGGTACCCTGTGTATATAGCCAAGTTATCGTTACTCATTAACTTGGTACTGGTACCCTGTGTATATAGCCACGTTATCATTACTCATTGACTTGGTACTGGCACCCAGTGTATATAGCCAAGTTATCGTTACTCATTAACTTGGTACTGGTACCCTGTGTATATAGCCAAGTTATCATTACTCATTGACTTGGTACTGGCACCCAGTGTATATAGCCAAGTTATCATTACTCATTAACTTGGTACTGGTACCCTGTGTATATAGCCAAGTTATCATTACTCATTAACTTGGTACTGGTACCCTGTGTATATAGCCAAGTTATCATTACTCATTGACTTGGTACTGGCACCCAGTGTATATAGCCAAGTTATCGTTACTCATTAACTTGGTACTGGTACCCTGTGTATATAGCCTAGTTATCATTACTCATTAACTTGGTACTGGTACCCTGTGTATATAGCCATGTTATCATTACTCATTAATTTGGTACTGGTACCCTGTGTATATAGCCAAGTTATCGTTACTCATTGACTTGGTACTGGTACCCTGTGTATATAGCCAAGTTATCGTTACTCATTGACTTGGTACTGGTACCCTGTGTATATAGCCAAGTTATCATTACTCATTAACTTGGTACTGGCACCCAGTGTATATAGCCAAGTTATCGTTACTCATTGACTTGGTACTGGTACCCTGTGTATATAGCCAAGTTATCGTTACTCAATGACTTGGTACTGGTACCCTGTGTATATAGCCAAGTTATCGTTACTCATTGACTTGGTACTGGTACCCTGTGTATATAGCCAAGTTATCGTTACTCATTAACTTCGTACTGGCACCCAGTGTATATAGCCAAGTTATCGTTACTCATTAACTTGGTACTGGTACCCAGTATATATAGCCAAGTTATCGTTACTCATTAACTTGGTACTGGCACCCAGTGTATATAGCCAAGTTATCATTACTCATTAACTTGGTACTGGTACCCTGTGTATATAGCCAAGTTATCGTTACTCATTAACTTGGTACTGGTACCCTGTGTATATAGCCAAGCTATCATTACTCATTGACTTGGTACTGGTACCCTGTGTATATAGCCAAGTTATCGTTACTCATTCTGTGTTTATTCCTCGTGTTATAATTGTTTTTCTATTATTATAATTTTATTTGATTGTATTCTGCATTGTTGGGAATGGCCCGTAAGTAAGCATTTCACTGTTAGTCTACATCTGTTTTTTCCAAAGCATGTGAGAATTAATTATTTGAATTGCCAACAATATCTGTTTGGTTCCTCTATGATCACAGAAAGGTATTCCATTTTCACGTAATTCTGTCCTCGTACCTAATAGTTCCACACAGTTTCCTGTATCCCTTATATAAAAGCACCACATTGAATCTTGACCATGCAACTGCAATGTGAAATGCAGAATTGTCATTGACAGTTTGTACAGTGCCATATATCAAAGAGGAATTGGATTATTCTCAGCTAATAAGTCTGGACAGAGATGTGTGTGATTAACCTAAAGACTGCTCTTGTTCAATGAACTTTTTCCGCATGGATTACCCACCCCAATGTCATTAAAAGCAGTGAGTCACCAAGCTCACCTGCACTACGATGCTGCTGCCAGCTGTTTAATAAAGTGCAGATTGGATTACCTTCCCTCTAACAAAGTAATTTAATCAGGGACACAAAGCATGAGGATGCCATGGTCCTCCAGGACAACTAATGTCAACCTCTGGTCTAAAAACTCAATACCTGGAACCAAAACAGGAAGCTTTTATTGAGTACTCTCACTTAACAGATTCATGTCCGTGCTGCCATTTTGGGTGCAGATCACTGAGTGGAGCCAGTTAAGATATAGACCAGGGTATGCGGACAGCGCCATGGTCAGCCTGAACACACACTCTCTCTCTCTCTGCCATTGGCTATTCAACCTAAAAAACCCTTCAACCGTTTTCCTAATCTCAGTCATTTCACCAGCAATAAAGTCTATTGAAATACCTCTGTTATGTAAAAATATGCAGATACTGTGTGAGCCACTGTTCCACATCAACATACAAATCTCAAACCAATCAGAGCTAAACCCACACGTTTCCACGCCCTGCTAAGATGACTTATTCAATCACTGTAAAGCGATTTAAATAATGCAATACACATTATAGCACCATTAAAGTCATGTATTTACTTCTTCAATATCTTTTGGGGAAATGCTTCCTGTTACAAACAAACGTTAGAGCAACAACTGCCAGAACACCAGAGATTCTGCCTTTCAGGTCGAGCCGACGGCTTTGAAATTTCGCAGGACCGTGTCCCAAGTTCCCATGCTGCCCTGTCGCCCCAGGGACCGTGTCACAAGTTCCCCTGCTGCCCCGCCGCCCCAGGGATCGTGTCCCAAGTTCCCCTGCTGCCCTGTCACCCAGGGACAGTATCCCAAGTTCCCCTGCTGCCCCGTCGCCCCAGGGACTGTGTCCCAAGGTCCCATGCTGTCTCGTCGCCCAAGGACCGTGTCCCAAGTTCCCATGCTGCCCTGTCGCCCCAGGGACCGTGTCACAAGTTCCCCTGCTGCCCCGTCGCCCCAGGGACCGTGTCCCAAGTTCCCCTGCTGCCCCGCCGCCCCAGGGACCGTGTCCCAAGTTCCTCTGCTGCCCTGTCACCCAGGGACAGTATCCCAAGTTCCCCTGCTGCCCCGTCGTCCCAGGGACTGTGTCCCAAGGTCCCATGCTGCCTCGTCGCCCAAGGACCGTGTCCCAAGTTCTCCTGCTGCCCCGTCGCCCAGGGATCGTGTCCCAAGTTCTCCTACTGCCCCGTCGCCCCCAGGGACCACGTCCCAAGTTCCCATGCTGCCCCGTTGCAAGTTCCCATGCTGCCCCGTCGCCCCAGGGACAGCGTCCCAAGTTCCCATGCTGCCCCGTCGCCCCAGGGACCGCGTCCCAAGTTCCCATGCTGCCCCGTCGCCCCAGGGACCGCATCCCAAGTTCCCATGCTGCCCCGTCGCAAGTTCCCATGCTGCCCCGTCGCCCCAGGGACCGCGTCCCAAGTTCCCATGCTGCCCCGTCGCCCCAGGGACCACGTCCCAAGTTCCCATGCTGCCCCGTCGCCCCAGGGACCGCGTCTCAAGTTCCCATACTGCCCCGTCGCCCCAGGGACCGCGTCCAAAGTTTCCATGCTACCCCGTCGCCCCAGGGACGGTGTCCCAAGTTTCCATGCTGCCCCGTCGCCCCAGGGACCGTATCCCAAGTTCCCATGCTACCCAGTCGCCCAGGGACTGTGTCCCAAGTTCCCATGCTGCCCCGTCACCCAGGGACCGTGTCCCAAGTTCCCATGCTGCCCCGTCGCCCAGGGACTGTGTCCCAAGTTCCCATGCTGCCCCGTCACCCAGGGACCGTGTCCCAAGTTCCCATGCTGCCCCGTCGCCCAGGGACTGTGTCCCAAGTTCCCATGCTGCCCCGTCACCCAGCGAAGGAAAGTGAACCGGGAGATCAGAGACAGGATCAGGATAATCCGATTACTGGCACTGCTCTGCCAGAGTTCTGCTCCTGTTTCATCCCATTATAGCAATATGTCTGAGTACTGGATCCTCTTTCTACAGCAATTACAAAACCTTTAGAGACATAAAAGGCCCATTTCTTAATGGCAAACGCCATCCATCAAACATTTAGTCTCCTGAATGAGAGAGTGGTTTGTTGTTGTTCCCTGCTTTCTCACATTTGTAAACTTTGTGGTTTATTCCATTAACAGTCACATTTTCTTTCTAATGGATTTTTACATAGTTCTTGTTTTTTCCCCATCAACACATGCATACACACCAATACAAACCCTACAATAGATCACATATGAAAGCATTCCAGGTTTATTGGCTTACACAACACAACAGATCAACATCTAAAACCCTATGCTTTCCTCTACATATTTTCACATGATTTGTAATAAATCTGGATGGAAAGGAGTGGCGTGTCAGGATACAAAGTGGCTTGGCCCAAGGCGTCGATAGAAGAGGGGAGAGAGGGATAGATGGTGGAGAACAGGGGGTAGATGGAGTGGGGTGGGTGGGGGGCTGTAACACACCCAGGTTGGTTGAGAGTGACACTGAGGGGAGCTGGGCGGCAGGGGTGATGTGATAGGATATGATGTGTCCTTGCCAACTGTAAGAGTTGAATAAAAACCTGGAGTCAAACCACCACACACAGAGAGAAGGGATGGGGAGGAAGAGAGGGAGAGAGAGATAGAGGGATATAGAAGAGCAAGAGAGAGAGAGAGGAGAGAAGAGAAGAGAGAGCACAGAGAAAGATAAAGAAGAGCAAGAGAGAGGGGGGAAAAGAGTGAGAGTGAGAGTGAGAGTGAGAGTGAGAGAGAGAGAGAGAGAGAGAGAGAGAGAGAGAGAGAGAGAGAGAGAGAGAGAGAGAGAGAGAGAGAGAGAGAGGAGAGCACAGAAAGATAAAGGAGGGAGAAACAGATAAAAGAGAGGGGTAAGAGAGAGAGAGATAGCAAGAGAGAAGAGAGAGAGCGCAGAGAGATAGACAAAGGAGAGGTAAGAGAGACAGATAAATAAGAGAGAGAGAAGAGAGGGGTGAGACAGAATGTCAGACAGACAGATGAAGGGCAAGCTAAATTAGAAAGGGAGAGTAATTGGTTTGGGGTGCTAGGTTGTTAGTGACATTAGGGGGAAAGAGGTACAGGGACATCATGGAAAGTGCAGCACACAGCACATTAAGGCCAGTGCTTTATTCCACTAGTAAGTCACACTAACACACACACTCTACAAACACACACACTCTACAAACACACACACTCTACAAACACACACACTCTACAAACACACACACTCTACAAACACACACACTCTACAAACACACACCCACTCTACAAACACACACACATTCTACAAACACACACTACAAACAAACACACACACTACAAACACACACACTCTACAAACACACACACTCTACAAACACACACACTCTACAAACACACACACTCTACAAACACACACACATTCTACAAACACACACTACAAACACACACACATTCTACAAACACACACTACAAACACACACACACTACAAACACACACACTACAAACACACACACACTACAAACACACACACACACACACTACAAACACACACACTACAAACACACACACTACAAACACACACACTCTACAAACACACACACTCTACAAACACACACATTCTACAAACACACACATTCTACTAACACACACAAACACACACAGTCTACTAACACACAAACACACACAGTCTACTAACACACACACACACACTCTGCTAACACACACACTCTGCTAACACACACACACTGCTAACATACACATTCTACAAACATACACACACTACAAACATACACACTCTACTAACATACACACTCTACTAACATACACACTCTACTAACATACACACTCTACTAACATACACACTCTACTAACATACACACTCTACTAACACACAAACGCTACAAACACACACACAAACGCTACAAACACACACACTCTACAAACACGCACATTCTACAAACACACACAATCTACAAACACACATTAACACACACATTAACACACACTCTACAAACACACACAATCTACAAACACACACACTACAAACACACACACTAGCACACACACACACACTCTACACACACACGCTGTAATATTATAGTATTGTACGTTTTATATTGTAGTATTGTAATACTAGAGTAATAATGTAATTGTTTTTTTCCTGTTGAGACCCCAGGAAGAGTAATTGTTTTATTCCTGTTGAGACCCCAGGAAGAGTAATTGTTTTATTCCTGTTGAGACCCCAGGAAGAGTAATTGTTTTATTCCCGTTGAGACCCCAGGAAGAGTAATTGTTTTATTGCTGTTGAGACCCCAGGAAGAGTAATTGTTTTATTCCTGTTGAGACACCAGGAAGAGTAATTGTTTTATTCCTGTTAAGACTATAAGAAGAGTAATTGTTTTATTCCTGTTGAGACCCCAGGAAGAGTAAGAGAGCTAAAGAGCTAAACGATTGGTGTTGAGACTAGTTTCAGAAGTAAAATGTGTGGTAAACATAACTTACTTTTATCTTTGTGTATTCTGTATACAATATCAACTCTGTGAAACAGGACACCGGTCTCAGATAGTCTTAGTGAGAAATATCTATCAACAACCTGTTCCAACATGTAACTGTCATCTGGCCTTCTTTCTGTCATAACAAAAAACAGAGATGTAGAGAGAAGAGAGGAGAGAGAAGAGATAGGGCAAAGGGTAGGATTACAAGACGCAGAGGGAGGAGAGAAAATAGGACAAAATCTAAAGAACCATCTAGTGATGCACTGACACTGAGGAGAGAGGGAGGAGAGGGTGGGAGAGAAGAGATTAGAGAGGGAGAGGGAGGAGAGGGTGGGAGAGAAGAGATGAGAGAGGGAGAGGGAGGAGAGGGTGAGAGAGAAGAGATGAGAGAGGGAGAGGGAGGAGAGGGTGGGAGAGAAGAGATGAGAGAGGGAGAGGGAGGAGAGGGTGGGAGAGAAGAGATGGGAGAGGGAGGAGAGGGTGAGAGAGAAGAGATGAGAGAGGGAGAGGGAGGAGAGGGTGGGAGAGAAGAGATGAGAGAGGGAGAGAAGAGTGTCAGGAGAGGGAGGGTGAGAGGGAGCAGGGGATGAGGTAGACAGACGGGAGAGTGAGAGCAAGAAAGAGAGATAGATGAGAGTGAGGAGAACGGAAAAGGGAACATTTGAGGAATAAGTTTGTGGGTCTAATAAGATAGGTGACCTATTGATCGTGTGGACAGAGAGAGTGGGAGGCATGGCTGAGCAGAGCTGGCTGCATGATGGGGCTTTTGTGAGAAAAGAGACAGAGGAGGAGAGAAGGGGGGGGGCTATAGAACAACAACAAAGGCCTGGTGCCGTCCAAATGAGTCAAGTCAGGAATAGCCCCACAGAGAGGGACAGTGATTTATTATCTGACAATAGCCATGTGTAATGCTTCCCTTGCACCATTCAACCCCGTCCGTTTTTAGCCACCGCTGGCAGATAAACCACCCTGACATTGGCGACTCTTTGTGTCGCAAACGGCCACCACTCGCTGGGACGACAACGACCGGCTAGATATCAATCACACCATGAATAACCACACTTGTTGTCATCGCTATCATTAAAACAGATTTTTAAAACTGAATGTAATTGATTACTGTTCAAAGACCACAACTGTCATTGTATGAACAGAAAAATATAGTTGTAAACAGTGCATTTCGGAAAATTAATAGATTTAGTTCTGCTTGATAAAACAGCCTACCTGGGCGACTTAGACGACATGTTGTTAAGACGCGTGTTAACGGACTCTTCAATTTAAAATGGCCTTCTGTATTCTTTCATGGAGGGTGAAAACGACCTTCTGTATTCTTTCATGGAGGGTGAAAACGACCTTCTGTATTCTTTCATGGAGGGTGAAAACGGCCTTCTGTATTCTTTCATGGAGGGTGAATACGGCCTTCTGTATTCTTTCATGGAGGGTGAAAACGGCCTTCTGTATTCTTTCATGGAGGGTGAAAACGACCTTCTGTATTCTTTCATGGAGGGTGAAAACGGCCTTCTGTATTCTTTCATGGAGGGTGAATACGGCCTTCTGTATTCTTTCATGGAGGGTGAAAACGACCTTCTGTATTCTTTCATGGAGGGTGAAAACGACCTTCTGTATTCTTTCATGGAGGGTGAAAACGACCTTCTGTATTCTTTCATGGAGGGTGGAAATGGCCTTCTGTATTCTTTCATGGAGGGTGAAAACGTCCTTCTGTATTCTTTCATGGAGGGTGAAAACGGCCTTCTGTATTCTTTCATGGAGGGTGAAAACGGCCTTCTGTATTCTTTCATGGAGGGTGAAAATGGCCTTCTGTATTCTTTCATGGAGGGTGAAAACGGCCTTCTGTATTCTTTCATGGAGGGTGAAAACGGCCTTCTGTATTCTTTCATGGAGGGTGAAAACGGCCTTCTGTATTCTTTCATGGAGGGTGAAAACGGCCTTCTGTATTCTTTCATGGAGTGTGTCCGTGGGAAATAGAATCATTCTCATTCCACTCTGTCTCAAACACTCCCATCTTCTTTCAGTCTCTTTTTGAACGCAACCTAAAATAAATGAGCATAACCTGAATCCACACTGAACCTAGCCGAGCTGACTAAAGCTCACAACCGATGGCACCATCTATGCTCAGTGTTCTCTCACTGAGTTGCCTCAGTACCGTATCTGAGAGACTGACGTCTGGGTTGGTGCATCTGAATCCATACATACTGTACAGTTTTGTATTTTTTTTAATGGATGACCATTAGATGCTGCCAAAGCAGCAGCTACTCTTCCAGGGGTCCAGCAAAATTAAGGCAGTTTATACAATTTTAAAACATTGTGTGTGTGTGTGTGTGTGTGTGTGTATGTGTGTGTGTGTGTGTACGCATGCAGATATTTTGTCACTTATTGGTCCTTAGACCAATCAGATCAGATCTTTTGCCAATAATTAGGCAAAAAAGATCCGAATTGGACTGGCTGTATAAATGCAGCCATAGACCACATGTAAGCCACTTCAGATCAAAATAGTGAGATGAGAGCCGACTCAGGAATGTGACCTGCCCCCCCCCCCCCCCCCAGAGAGAGCTCCTCTAATATCAGAAACACAATGACAGAACAGTAGACCAGGTGACACACAGAACAGTAGACCAGGTGACACACAGAACAGTAGACCAGGTGACACACAGAACAGTAGACCAGGTGACACACAGAACAGTAGACCAGGTGACACACAGAACAGTAAACCAGGTGACACACAGAACAGTAGACCAGGTGACACACAGAACAGTAAACCAGGTGACACACAGAACAGTAGACCAGGTGACACACAGAACAGTAGACCAGGTGACACACAGAACAGTAGACCAGGTGACACACAGAACAGTAGACCAGGTGACACACAGAACAGTAGACCAGGTGACACACAGAACAGTAGACCAGGTGACACACAGAACAGTAGACCAGGTGACACACAGAACAGTAGACCAGGTGACACAAAGAACAGTAGACCAGGTGACACACAGAACAGTAGACCAGGTGACACACAGAACAGTAGACCAGGTGACACACAGAACAGTAGACCAGGTGACACACAGAACAGTAGACCAGGTGACACACAGAACAGTAGACCAGGTGACACACAGAACAGTAGACCAGGTGACACACAGAACAGTAGACCAGGTGACACACAGAACAGTAGACCAGGTGACACACAGAACAATAGACCAGGTGACACACAGAACAGTAGACCAGGTGACACACACACAGACAAAAAGCACTCTGCTGGGGGACAGAATCCAATTCTGTAATTTAGGTGGGGTGTGGTGTGTTGTGTTGTGTGAGTGGGTGGTAAACAGCTCGGGCTAAAACAGTAGCAAGCGCATCACACCGCCCCTTAAGAGAAGCCACTTTCCCTGCTTTCAAAGAGAGATAGAGAGGCTAGACAGTCTGATTGGACAGCTCCATGCAATTTTATAGTATCGGCTTCTGCTTTTTAAAAGCAGATCAATTATGAAATGCAATGTTAACAACAAAACAGAAAGAAATACATATAAATCTGCTACTGTCTCTCTCTCCCTCTCTTCCTCTCTCTCTCTCGCCCAGCCCAGACTCTCCGAACAAATTCTGCAGTCAAACAACATTAAAGTGAATCAATTATGCAAAAAGAGGCATAAATTACTGAGTACATCTCCTGGCATAGAATCCTGCATCAGATAAACATCAGTCTTAATTTAAACAAATGGAACACATGACATGATAATGTTTATGAGCATAACAAATCATGTAGTAGCTGACTTGTTGCACCACCGAGCAAAACAAAATCCATAACGGACATTTTGTACCTCGTCTGATGAAGAAGGAGTGGACAGCGTAGCGTGGTACGTGTTCATGATATTTATTTAAAACTGAACACTAGAACAAAAATAACAAAGCGAGAAACGAACAGTATGGGGAGACATACAGGAGGCCTGGTCCTTAGAGGAGGCACAGGTCGAACCGGGCTGTGGGGGAGCAATGGAGATCTGGTGCGTAGCCTTGGCACCACTCTTCCAGGCTGAATGCCCACTCTAGCCCGTCACCTCCAGAGCGCAGGCACAGGTCGAACCGGGCTGTAGGGGAGCACTGGAGCTCTGGTGCTTAGCACTTGCACCGCTCCTCTTGGCTGCATGCCCACCTTAGCCCGGCACGTGCGGGGAGCTGGAACAGGCCGCACTGGGTTCTCCTGGCGAACTGGGGAAACTGTGCGTAGAGCCGACGCAGGACTCACCGGGCTGTGGAGGCGCACTGGAGGTCTGGAGCGCCAAGCTGGCACAAGACGTGCAGGGCTGGGGAGGCGCACAGGAGGCCTGGTGCGTGGAGCTGGCACAGACTTCACCAGATGGCTAGCACGCACCTCAGGACGAGTATGGAGAGCTGACTCAGGTGACATCAAACCGAGGACACGCTACGTAGGGTGAATGTCGTGCCTCATGCACCAACACAGCAGCTCTCTCCTCCAATCTCCCCATCAACTCCTTCACTGTCTCTGCTTCGCTCCCCTCCAATCTCCTCATCAACTCCTTCACTGTCTCTGCTTCGCTCCCCTCCAATCTCCCCACCAACTCCTTCACTGTCTTTGCTTCGCTCCCCTCCAATCTCCTCATCAACTCCTTCACTGTCTCTGCTTCACTAGCTTCGCTCCCCTCCAATCTCCCCATCAACTCCTTCACTGTCTCTGCTTTGCTCCCCTCCAATCTCCTCATCAACTCCTTCACTGTCTCTGCTTCACTACCTTCGCTCCCCTCCAATCTCCTCATCAACTCCTTCACTGTCTCTGCTTCGCTACCTTCGCTCTCCTCCCATCTCCCCATCAACTCCTTCACTGTCTCTGCTTCACTCCCCTCCAATCTCCTCATCAACTCCTTCACTGTCTCTGCTTCGCTCCCTTCGCTCCCCTCCAAGTTCACCCCGACTGGCTCTGGTTCCATCCTCGGATCCGCTGACCGTCCCGTGTGCCCCCCTGCCCACGCTGCTTGGTCCTTTGGTGGTGGGTAGTTCTGTAACGCTCGTCTGATGAAGAAGGAGTGGACCAAAGCGCAGCGTGGTACATGTTCATGATATTTATTTAAAACTGAACACTAGAACAAAAATAACCAAGCGAGAAACGAACAGTTCTGTAAGGTAACTAAAACTATACAGAAAACAACTACCCACAAACACAGGTGGGGAAAAGGCTACCTAAGTATCGTTCCCAATCAGAGACAACGACAGACAGCTGCCTCTGATTGAGAACCACACCCGGCCAAACACAAAGAAATAGAAAACATAGAAATAAAGAAACTAGAATGCCCACCCTAGTCACACCCTGGCCTAACCAACATAGAGAATAAAAGCATCTCTATGGCGTGACACCTACTGTCTATCTCCATCCTACCTGTGTTTGAAATATTCCTTGAAAAGCCTCTTGTGTTCAGAATGTCTGAACTCTCCGGGGATCAGAAGTTATTTGGTAGAAAACCAGAGGTTAAAAACCTTCCGCTGGCTACATCATGGCACATCCTCTGTCTTGTCCTACCTGTGGTGAACCACACAGGACAGAACTCATCTCAGGTCCTGGTTCATTACCCTTGTCTAGCCTGTAAGTGAGAGGCTGAAAGGAACCTGACGAGAATAACTCTAATTCCCCATATTTGAGCTGACAGGGTGGTGACTGTTGCTTTAATGAAGCAGAAATAAAGTTAGCTCAAACTGAACTTTAAATTCCTGGGCTTAGCACTATAATAGCAACCACTTTGGTAGTTGATGATCTTGTCAACGCTTTAGACACTAAAATTAAATGTGCTGCTTTGTTTGTGGACTTGTCAAAAGCTTTTGATTCTGTTGATCATGTTATTTTATTGAATAAGTTGTCCTCGATAGGCCTGAGCTCTGATGCCTCTTCATGGTTTCATCATTATCTTAGTGACAGAACTCAGGCCATCGTGACTGGATGGGGTTAATTAAGTCCGAATTTGTTGAAGTAAATAAAGGTGTTTGTGACGTCGGTATAAATGGGTCGGGAGACAGGCGCAGGAATGCGTCATAGGGGTTTTTATTTCCCAGATTACAGCGTGCCGTGTAAAGGCACAGGGACGAAGACCAAACAAACACGTATAAAAAAAAAAGAATACATTTGATTTCACCTTTATTTAACCAGGTAGGCTATACATAACACAGGGTAGAAACTCAAACAAAAGAGCGAGGATTACCTTGAATAAATACACAATCGCACAATGATTCTCCTTTGCCAAGATAATCCACCTGACAGGCGTGGCATATCAAGAAGCTGAATAAACAGCATGATCATTACACATGTGCACCTTGTGTTGGAGACAATAAAAGGCCATTCTAAATGTGCAGTTTTGTCACACAATGCCACAGATGTCTCAAGTTTTGAGGGAGCGTGCAATTGGCATGCTAACTGCAGGAATGCCCACCAGTGCTGTTGCCAGAGAATTTAATGTTAATTTCTCTACCATAAGCCACCGCCTCCTAGGTCGTTTTAGAGCATTTGGCAGTACATCCAACCGGCCTCAGAAACGCACAAAACCACACGATGTGTATGGCGTCGTGTGGGTGAGCGGTTTGCTGATGTCGACTTCGTGAACAGAGTGCCCCATGGTGGCGGTGGGGTTATGGTATGGGCAGGCATAAGCTACGGACAACGATCAAATTTATGTGAAGGAGAAATGTCACGCTACTTAAGGCAAATGTTGGTCACACCAGATACCGACTGGTTTTCTGATACACGCCCCCTACCTTTTTTTCAAGGTAGCTGTGACCAACAGAAACATATCTGTATTACCAGTCCTGTGAAATTCATAGATTAGGGCCGAATGAACTTATATAAATTGACTGATTTTCTTACATGAACTGTAACTCAGTAAAGTCTTGTATCAAAGTGCAGCTGCGTCTACTCTTACACACTGACTTTGAGTAAAGCCAGTGTGTCTATGTATGAGGATGACTCAACACTATACACGTCAGCTAGTACAGTGAGTGAAATCACAGCAACACTTAACAAAGAGCTGCAGTTAGTTTCAGAATGAGTGGCAAGGTATAAGTTAGTCTTAAATATTTCAAAAAACTAAACGCATTGTATTTGGGACAATTCATTCACAAAACCCTAAACCTCAACTAAATATTGTAGTAAATAATGTGGAAATTGAGCAAGTTTAGGTGATTTAGTTTACAATCCAGTAGCCCTGGATTGTAAACTGTTATGGTCGAAACATGTTGATACAACAGTAGCTAAAATGGGGAGAAGTCTGTCTGTAATAAAGCTCTTCTCTGTCTTCTCAACCAGACTATCAATAAGGCAGGTCCTACAGGCTCTAGTTTTGTCACACCTGGACTACTGTTCAGTCGCGTGGTCATATGCCACAAAGAGGGACCTTGGAAAATTGCAATTGGCTCAGAACAGGGCAGAACGGCTGAACCTTAACATTAATAACATGCAAGTTCATCTCTCATGGCTCAAAGTGGAGGAGAGATTGACTTCATCACTACTTGTTTTTTGTAACAAGTGTTGACATGTTGAATGCACTGAGCTGTCTGTTTAAACTACTAGCACACAGCTCAGACACCCATCCATACCCCACAAGACATGCCACCAGAGGTCTGTTTAAACTACTAGCACACAGCTCAGACACCCATCCATACCCCACAAGACATGCCACCAGAGGTCTGTTTAAACTTTTAGCACACAGCTCAGACACCCATCCATACCCCACAAGACATGCCACCAGAGGTCTGTTTAAACTACTAGCACACAGCTCGGACACCCATCCATACCCCACAAGACATGCCACCAGAGGTCTGTTTAAACTACTACAGTAGCACACAGCTCGGACACCCATCCATACCCCACAAGACATGCCACCAGAGGTCTGTTTAAACTACTAGCACACAGCTCGGACACCCATCCATACCCCACAAGACATGCCACCAGAGGTCTGTTTAAACTACTACAGTAGCACACAGCTCGGACACCCATCCATACCCCACAAGACATGCCACCAGAGGTCTGTTTAAACTACTAGCACACAGCTCGGACACCCATCCATACCCCACAAGACATGCCACCAGAGGTCTGTTTAAACTACTACAGTAGCACACAGCTCGGACACCCATCCATACCCCACAAGACATGCCACCAGAGGTCTGTTTAAACTACTAGCACACAGCTCGGACACCCATCCATACCCCACAAGACATGCCACCAGAGGTCTGTTTAAACTACTACAGTAGCACACAGCTCGGACACCCATCCATACCCCACAAGACATGCCACCAGAGGTCTGTTTAAACTACTAGCACACAGCTCGGACACCCATCCATACCCCACAAGACATGCCACCAGAGGTCTGTTTAAACTACTACAGTAGCACACAGCTCGGACACCCATCCATACCCCACAAGACATGCCACCAGAGGTCTGTTTAAACTACTAGCACACAGCTCGGACACCCATCCATACCCCACAAGACATGCCACCAGAGGTCTGTTTAAACTACTACAGTAGCACACAGCTCGGACACCCATCCATACCCCACAAGACATGCCACCAGAGGTCTGTTTAAACTACTAGCACACAGCTCGGACACCCATCCATACCCCACAAGACATGCCACCAGAGGTCTGTTTAAACTACTACAGTAGCACACAGCTCGGACACCCATCCATACCCCACAAGACATGCCACCAGAGGTCTGTTTAAACTACTAGCACACAGCTCGGACACCCATCCATACCCCACAAGACATGCCACCAGAGGTCTGTTTAAACTACTACAGTAGCACACAGCTCGGACACCCATCCATACCCCACAAGACATGCCACCAGAGGTCTGTTTAAACTACTAGCACACAGCTCGGACACCCATCCATACCCCACAAGACATGCCACCAGAGGTCTGTTTAAACTACTACAGTAGCACACAGCTCAGACACCCATCCATACCCCACAAGACATGCCACCAGAGGTCTGTTTAAACTACTACAGTAGCACACAGCTCGGACACCCATCCATACCCCACAAGACATGCCACCAGAGGTCTGTTTAAACTACTAGCACACAGCTCGGACACCCATCCATACCCCACAAGACATGCCACCAGAGGTCTGTTTAAACTACTACAGTAGCACACAGCTCGGACACCCATCCATACCCCACAAGACATGCCACCAGAGGTCTGTTTAAACTACTACAGTAGCACACAGCTCGGACACCCATACATACCCCACAAGACATGCCACCAGAGGTCTGTTTAAACTACTACAGTAGCACACAGCTCGGACACCCATCCATACCCCACAAGACATGCCACCAGAGGTCTGTTTAAACTACTACAGTAGCACACAGCTCGGACACCCATCCATACCCCACAAGACATGCCACCAGAGGTCTCTTCACAATCCCCAAGTCCAGAACAGACTATGGGAGGCCACAATACTTCATAGAGCCATGACTACATCAACTCTATTCCACATCAGGGAACTGATGCAAGCAGTAGAATCAGATTTTAAAACAGATAAAAATACACCTTATAGAACAGCGGGGACTGTGAAGAGACACACAGACACACACACACACACACACACACACACACACACACACACACACACACACACACACACACACACACACACAGACACAGACACAGACACAGACACAGACACAGACACAGACACAGACACAGACACAGACACACACACACACACACACACACACACAGACACAGACACAGACACAGACACACACACACACACACACACACACACACACACACACACACACACACACACACACACACACACACACACACACACATGATAAGACACACACTCTACACACACATGGATGTTGTATTGTAAATATGTGACAGTGGAGTAGTGGCCTGAGGGAACACACTAAATGTACTGGGTAAAATGTTATGAAATATAATGTCATGTAATATTTTAAACTGTGTAGAAGTGCCTTAATGTTGCTGGAACCCAGGAAGAGTATCTGCTGCTTTGGCAGCAGCTAATGGGGATCCATAATAAATACAAATACACTTAAACCCCTGGTTGCAGTGTTCCATAATGGTTTTATCACAGGAGAGTTGTATTACTCTCACTGTATTCTTTACCAAAATGTTGTCTGGACCTCTTTGCAGTGACGAAGATCACATCATTATGCTCTTTTTGTTTACAAAGCCCTGCTCCACAAACTTCCGACTTACCTAGCATCACTGTTAAGATTTTAAATGACAAGTTATCAAACCCGTTCACAGGGTTGGTTAACACTGGAGACTCCTTCGGTCTAGACAGTTAGGTAGATCAGTCTTTCATTTCCTTGCACCTTACGTGTGGAATGGTCTACAATACATTTTAAAATTGGAGGAATTGGTGCCTCCAGGGCATTTCAGATGGTTGTTAGGGGACCTATGTACTGAATAATGTGTATTTTTTATGATTGTGGTTTGCTTTCCTTGTATTGTTGTGTATTGGAATATGTACTTTAATGTGTTTATTGTATTTTGATGTGTATTGTGGTGCTATACAGGGCTCATCTGGGAAAGAGACCTTGGTCTCAGAATTGACTCCCTGTCTAAATAAAGATACCTTGGTCTCAACATTGACTCTCTGTCTAAATAAAGACACCTTGGTCTCAGCATTGACTCTCTGTCTAAATAAAGACACCTTGGTCTCAGCATTGACTCTCTGTCTAAATAAAGACACCTTGGTCTCAGCATTGACTCCCTGTCTAAATAAAGACACCTTGGTCTCAGCATTGACTCCCTGTCTAAATAAAGACACCTTGGTCTCAGCATTGACTCCCTGTCTCAATAAAGACACCTTGGTCTCAGCATTGACTCCCTGCCTCAATAAAGACACCTTGGTCTCAGCATTGACTCCCTGTCTAAATAAAGACACCTTGGTCTCAGCATTGACTCCCTGTCTAAATAAAGACACCTTGGTCTCAGCATTGACTCCCTGTCTAAATAAATGTTCAATAAAAAATAGAGAACAGAAACCCAGAGTCTCCTCTGGTCTCTGGTAATGTAGCGGTGGTTCTGGTATCTTCTCCAGTTCTGACAGCCAACACGACTCCATCAGTTGTCATACACTCTGACAATAGCCCCTATCGCCATCATCAGCCATTTGATTTCCTCTCCCCCTCTGCCATCAGAGGGGAGCTTTAAGAAGATGTGGCTAGCAATTAACTCATTCCTGGCGCCTGCAGCCTTAATGACATTTGTCACCGCCAAGGTCATCTGTGAGGAGACACACCCACACAGGGGTCCCCCAGGACTGACACTCTCGCTCTGCCCAGCCCTTGACTTTGTGGGCTCTAACAGGCAGCATGGCAGCTCCAGACTAGAGGGAGAGACAGAGAGAAAAGCTGTCAGGGCTCTTTACAGCACATAGCTCCTCCAGGTCCTGTAATGTTCTCTTCTCTGAGAGAGAGAGACGAAGATAGAAAAAGGAAATGAAATCGAGAGTAGAGAGAGAACGAGAGTAGAGAGAGGAGAAAGGGAGAGAGGGAGAGAGAGATGAGAAAGAGAGAGGGGGAGAGAGAGAGAGAGGGGAGAGAGGGAGAGAGAGAGATGAGAGAGAGGAGAAAGAGAGAGTGAGGGAGAGAAAAAAGAAAGAGAAAGGGAGGGGGGAGGGAGAGAGAGAGGAGAAAAAAAGAAGGGAGGGAGAGAGAGAGAGAGAAAGAGATGAGAGAGAAGGAGAAAGAGAAATGAGAGAGAAAGAGAGAGAGAGATGGACGCTAGGCAGGTACAGCAGGCTCATTAGTGTTCCTTAACAACAGCAGGTTCGGTTCTCACACCATGCCAACACACACTTTAACTATCCTAGTGGGGACCTACAATGTCCATTCAAAATCCTATTTTCGCTATCCTTAACCCTAATCCTAAATTTCACCCTAACCTTAATTTTAAAATAGCCTTTGTCCTCGTGGGGATGTGAGAAATGTACCCGCGACATATCCTTGTGGGGACTCTGGGGATTTCCACGAGATAGTAATACACTAAAAGCACATACACACACATGTTTTTGTTTATTTTATTTAACTAGGCAAGTCAGTTAAGAACAAACTCTAATTTACAATGACGGCCTACTCCGGCCAAACCCGGACGACGCTGGGCAAATTGTGCGCAGCCCTATGGCACCCCCAATCACGTCCGGTTGTGATAAAGTCTGGAATCGAACCAGGGTCTGTAGTGACGCCTCTAGCACTGAGATGCAGTGCCTTAGACTGCTGTGCCATACATGCACGCACACACACGCACACGCACAGCACTGAGGTAGAGGCTAGCACATAATCACCTCGCCTCTGTATTTGAAAGGTTAAAGTCTCAGTGGAATTCAGACAGGAAAATGCATCAACATCAGATATTTTCCTGTTTGATTTTTTAAAATGAACACCAATTATCTTTCACATAAAAAAATGTGGACAAAATTTGCACACTGTGGTATGACTAGCGATAAAGAAAACGTTCAGAATGGATCTGTTTGTTTGAAAGATACGCCATATGATTTTGTCACAGGGCTGTTGCTAGGGAGTGATAGTGATAATCTTGTCTATCTCTTCCTCAACAGGCAGCCAATGCCAGCCAGGCCTGTTGATCGGAATGCTGGATGAACAATGTACTTCAGCGATACAGTATTTAAACTTCAAACAGATAGCAGCCATTTTGAAAGCTGTCATCTCTGAGAGTTTAAATTAATATTCAAAACATACACATTGACTTTCATGTTTTATTTAAGTTCATTTTGTTGCCATAGGACACATGATTATGAGGCTGATACTGTTGAATGTAAAGCAGCTGTGGGGTGTGGGGGGGGGGGCATGCTGTGGATATAGCATCATCATTCAGGTACGACTTGGCGTCCGGCTGCGGGGAGCTAGAGATCTCGCCAGGGAACATCCCTTTGCCATTATGTCGTCTCCTCTCTACTTCACGCCTCAGGAGGCTGCGATACATGAATTCCCCGGGTATCTAGAGAGGCTCACAAGCGTTGTCTACCAAACAGCGTCCTTCACAGGGGGGGAAGTAGATAGTGGGGATGTAAAACTGGAGAAAGATTGCAGAATTCCCCCCGGTACGGCCTGGGCAAGCTGTTGCAGCTAGCTCTCCCTCCCTCTGTCCCCAGATAGCATTCATCTGAGGGTCTTACTCAATACATCAGAGGCCAGGCAACACAGCCATCATTAAGGAGCAGCTTACGGGTCGAGATCATTAGGATTAACATTATTACAGAGAAAACGGGTGTCACTTTATAAAGAAAAGCAAATGAGGCCAGGAGCAGTAAAAGAGATGAAAATTCATCCTTGTTTATTAAATCAAACCTTTTTCAACGTGCTCTAATTGAGGAGTATTAGCGCTGTGGCGGACGGGAAGGCATTGTAGCTTGGCTTAACACAGGCAAAACAACCGGCCGTCGGCAGCAGTTACCATGCATTAGCACTACCGCCACTTGAAACTCATTCACTCCCCTGTGTATACACTCTGTATGTGCGCTCGGTGAACCAAACACAAGCACACAACCTATGTAAAGTAAACCATTTACAGTAACTATGGCATATTTGACACACACAAAAACACTTATGACTAAAAAAGTTCTTGAACTGGAGGAAGGATAACTCAACAGGAGAGAAAGAGCAGGTTCCATGTTGACTGACTGGCCGGCTGGCTGACTGGCCGGCTGACTGGCCGGCTGACTTGCTGGCTGGCTGAGGTCTGGTCTATTTTAATAATAATTCATACCTTGTCTGTGACTCCACCCACGTGGAGAGATGGGTAAAGTAAACGCCTCCAAATGACATGTGAACACTTTCGCATTTCATATTTCCAAACCTTCGCCTAAACTACGTCGTAGGTATTTTGCAATTCACCCCCGCCCTTTCACACACACACAAATACACACATAGAAGCATTCTGATTCATTCCATATTCTCTCTTCTGAGATTCCTACAGACAAAAAACAAGGGAAGGCACTGAAAGCCTATGCTTGCATCATTAGGTCGAAAGTTTTGTCAAAAATTAAGCAGAGTTAGTTGGGGAGAGTTTTCATCTCTCCCCTCGGCCCCCCCAGCTCTAATTGAGATTCCTGCAGAGGACCTGATCCCTCTGATCCTGTCACATTCATTTCCTGCTCCCGCTTCACACCAGAATTCCAATTACACCTGCCTGCCTACTCCCTGCCAGGCCTCCAAGCAGGCAGATGCACTCACGCCTGTTTGTGATGAAACTGTGTTTACCAACAACAAAAAACAACAAGAGCTTTAAGTAACAGGGGAGATGTTAAATGAAATTACTGATTGGAAGGGAGAGAGAGAGAGAGAGAAGGAGATAGTTGAGGAGTAACTCCTCAATGAAATGCTCGTCAGGTTGAGATATTGGACGTAACACTCCTTGTCAATATCGACACAGACCACATTGGATGGTTTAAACGGCATCACATCCTCATTCCTTCCAGGCTTGTAGTCTTTGTATTTAGTATTTATTATGGATCCCCATTAGCTGCTGCCAAGGCATCAGCTACTCTTCCTGGGGTCCAAACACATTAAGGCACTTACATTACATATAAAACAAAAAATAAAACAGTACATCTTATAACATTATTACACCACTACATATATACAATACAACATGTATAATACCACCATACAACAATATTACAATGTACGTGTGTGTAGAGTGTGGGTGCTAGTGTGTGTGTGTGCCCATGCGTGTGTCTGTACCTGTGTGTGTGTCTCTTCACAGTATCCTCTGTTCCATAAAATCAGTTTTTTTAAATCCGATTCTACTGCTTGTATCAGTTACATGATGTGGAATAGAGTTCCATGTGGTCATGGCTCTATGTAGTACTGTGCGCTTCGCATAGTCTGTTCTGGACTTGGGGATAGTGAAGAGACCTCTGGTGGCATGTCTTGTGGGGTATGGATGGGTGTCTGAGCCGTTTGCTAATATTTTCAACCGACAGCCCGGTGCATTCAGCTTGTCAACACTTCTTGCAAAAACAAGTAGTGATGAAGTCAATCTCTCCTCCACTTTGAGCCATGAGAGATTGACATGCATATTGTTAACGTTAGCTCTCAATGTACAATTAAGGGCCAGCCATGCTGCCCTGTTCTGAGCCAATTGTAATGTAAGTCCCTCTTTGTGGCACCTGACCACACGACTAAACAGTAGTCCAGGTGTGACAAAACTAGAGCCTGTAGGACCTGCCTTGTTGATAGTGTTCTTGAGAAGGCAGACCAATGCTTTATTATAGACAAACTTCTCCCCATCTTAGCTACTGTTGTATGAACATGTTTTGACCATGACAGTTTCTCCTAGCAGTTTAGTCATCTCAACTTGCTCAATTTGCACATTATTCATTACAAGACTTAATTGAGGTTAAGTGAATGATTTGTCCCAAATAAAATTGTTGTGTAAGTTCTTACACATAGGAAGTCAATCTTAAATGAATCGTTGTTTATTATCAGTTAATCGGAGAGGTTCCAACAAACTTGATGCACCGTCTGTCAGGAGCTCTAACGGCGCAGTCCCATTTAGTTCCCTCATATACTGGTTACAGACTTGTTACATAGGCATAGTCCATAGGTTTGGTTCCGACATGTGTCTGTCTCCTATCTTAACTTAATGAACATATTCTGGCCGTTCTGCCAAATAGTCTAAAGGAGGTCATGATGCCCCCCCCCCCCTCATATCTTTACCAAGGATGTTTTATGACACCAAAGCCAAGATGCACAACATCAAATTTCCTTCATACAATGAATTTGGGTTTTGAAATATTTTGACAGATTTATTCCTTGCCACCTATTCTGAAACTAACTGCAGCTCTTTGTTAAGTGTTGCAGTCATTTCAGTCGCTGTATTAGCTGATGTGTATAGTGTTCAGTCATTCGCATACATAGACACCCTGGCTTTACTCATGGCATGTCGTTAGGAAAGATTGAAAAAAAGTAAGGGGCCTAGATAGCTGCCCTGGGGAATTCCTGATTCTACCTGGATTATGTTGGAGAGGCTTCCATTAAAGAACACCCCCTGTGTTCTGTTAGACACGTAACTCTTTATCCACAATATAGCTGGGCTCCCGAGTAGAGCAGCTGTCTAAGGCACTGCATCTCAGTGCTAGAGGCATTACTACAGACCCTGGTTTGATTCCAGGCTGTATCCCAACCGGCCGTGATTGGGAGTCCCATAGGGCAGCGCACAATTGGCCCAGCATTGTAAGGGTTTGGCCGGGGTAGGCCGTCATTGTAAATAAGAATTTGTTCTTAACTGACTTGACTAGTTAAATAAAGGTTAAATAAAAATAGCAGGTGATGTAAAGCCATAACACATACATTTTTCCAGCAACAAAGGGATCCTTGAGTAATTAAAAAAGGAATAAACCGCAACATATCGGCCTAAAGCGATTGAATTCACGATTTGACTGTTTTTAATGCTGACTTTAAAACCTTTTTTTTGTTCGAACAGACTATATGGGATTTATTATAATTTGTTTGTTAATGATCAGAGTATTTGTTGTGCTGTTTATACTGTTAGAAATGTAGCTTAATTAAATTGATTAATATTACGGTGTACCTATGTAGGCCTCAGGGTTTCCGTCAGGAAAATATGTCGCTGTACAATATGACAGGTCGGGAGTAGGCCTAGGCTACTAAGCGACAGTGAGTGAAGAGCTAAATAATCCTAACATTTCCCCACCCTAATTGTAGGCTAACCAATACTCAAACAGAGATTCAGTGAAAAGGAAAATCTGATTGATTTATCAAGACCAGTGCCCATGTTTGTCTCAAAGGGTGCTGAAATAGTTGACCCCACGCGGTGTAGGCTATTGATTTAAATCCTACTATAACAATTAGATGACTTTGGGTGTTTCAGTTAGCAACAATGTGTTGCCTTGAATTGCATTAGCCTACGTTATTCCAATATTTCTGTCATTCAGTGATATTTCTTCCCTTAGTAATTCGTTATGGATCCATCCGGACGTGGTTAGAAAACAGTGCATGTGGTGGGCTATGCAAAGAGATGGGTGAAGTGACCTTGCAAACATCCATTAATACATTTAAAGTCCCTAAACTCTGCAAGAGTCTATGGTCTTGCTGATAGCCCATCGAGGATGGACGGCTTCTTTTGTATTTCCAATTCATTGGAAAGGCTGCTAAACCATTCACACCTGGTCCACAGCTTTGTTGTGTCCTCACAGTCACACTTTCACTCCATTCTCCGCCTGACTCTCCACCAATGCCACCAGATTATTCTTTCTATTGTTGTTATCGATTTGTTAACATTCCACAATTAAATGTAATAAATAAAACACCTACATTAAATAGCTCAGGTCTTGAAAATATGTGAAACCTTTATTTCGTAACATGCGCTTAGTAGCAGAGTGTCAAGCCCTGACCATAGATTGCTTTGTATGTTTCTATGTTTTGTTTGGTCAGGGTGTGATGTGGGTGGGCATTCTATGTTGTGTGTCTAGGTATTTCTGTGTTTGGCCTGGTGTGGTTCACAATCAGAGGCAGCTGTCTATCGTCGTCTCTGATTGGGACCTATACTTAGGTAGCCTGTTTTCCATTGTGTGTTGTGGGCGATTGTCTTCTGTTTTGTGCGTATTGCTTGCAGATCTGTTTCGTTTTCGTTCTCGCTCTTCATTATTTTTGTCAATTTAGTGTTCAGTTTATTTTGTTTATTAAAATGAACACGTACCACGCTGCACCTTGGTCCTCCTCTCCTTCCACCAACGAAAGCCGTTACACAGAGGCTTTATGGCGGAGGCTTTTCAACTTGTTAATTTACCCGACATCACTTGCGTATATTCAGTCAACACATTTATTTTAAGAATATAAATGGAATATAACAGACCATCTTCCTTTCTCTTAGAATAAAAAGCTTACAGTGTAACAACAGTTTTAGTAAGTAATGAAGCTACGGTCCAGTTACAGCTTCTTCTGACAAAGTAGAAACAAACCCCCAAAAAGTTTTTTTTTCTTTTTTCTCGCGGGACGAAGGAAAAGCAATACTAACACTACTGTTCTAAATTCAGTTACTCCTCTTCCTCTTCATCCTCATCATTCAGTTGATTCAAATTCAATTGTAAAACATTTTGTCCCGTTTGTCCCATTTTGTCCCACTCCAAATCGCTTTTGCATGTGCTCGGAAGGGATAACTTGAAAGAACATGACATGGGTTCATTATGCCTAGTCGATATAAGTATTTTAGGCATATCGTGTGAATTAGGCCTCATGTAAAATCATTGTCAAAAAGCGCAAGAGATACTGTTGCATGACAAACAGGTGCTGTTAGATTAGACAATCTAGTTCATCTGCCAGTTTGGAACAGTGTAAACAATACTAAATACAGTAGAAGTAATACCAGAGAGTCTGTTCTAATCCAAAACAGTTGCAAAGACTTTTAAAACAGCATAGCAAAGTTTAAAAACAGCCAGATTTGTGAAATTACTTTATCCGACATTTTGCGGTTGCAGAATCAGTAGGATATTAAACAAACACTCAAATAGACAACAGAAGCAGAAATAACACAGGGCTGAGTGACTGCACTCATTACAGGCTTTCAATCAAAATAAGTTATATAATGCAAGGTTAAAGACACATTCTTTCGGATTGTCTTTAGCATGCAGTCTCTCCTCTCGCTACATCTAATTTCATTTGAATTGTTATGTGGATTATAATACATTTATATAAAAACAAATCTAATTTTATTGGTCACATACACGTTTTTAGCTGATGTTATTGTGGGTGTAGTGAAATTCTACTTACTATTTGCTATTTGTAGGGGTTGATGCTTTTTCGTTAGGGCAAATCAGGTCTGTGATATTGAGTTAGAAATGTAAAACAGAGTACTAAAAGCCATTAGGCAACACTTTACAATAGGACTCAACTCTGACCGACCGCAGCTTTACAATAGGACTCAACTCTGACTGACCGCAGCTTTACAATAGGACTCAACTCTGACCGACCGCAGCTTTACAATAGGACTCAACTCTGACCGACCGCAGCTTTACAATAGGACTCAACTCTGACTGACCGCAGCTCTACAATAGGACTCAACTCTGACCGACCGCAGCTCTACAATAGGACTCAACTCTGACCGACCGCAGCTTTACAATAGTACTCAACTCTGACCGACCGCAGCTTTACAATAGGACTCAACTCTGACCCGACCGCAGCTTTACAATAGGACTCAACTCTGACCCGACCGCAGCTTTACAATAGGACTAAACTCTGACCGACCGCAGCTTTACAATAGGACTCAACTCTGACCGACCGCAGCTTTACAATAGGACTCAACTCTGACCCGACCGCAGCTTTACAATAGGACTACACTCTGACCGACCGCAGCTTTACAATAGGACTCAACTCTGACCGACCGCAGCTTTACAATAGGACTCAACTCTGACCGACCGCAGCTTTACAATAGGACTCAACTCTGACCGACCGCAGCTTTACAATAGGACTCAACTCTGACCGACCGCAGCTTTACAATAGGACTCAACTCTGACCGATCGCAGCTTTACAATAGGACTCAACTCTGACCGATCGCAGCTTTACAATAGGACTCAACTCTGACCGACCGCAGCTTTACAATAGGACTCAACTCTGACCGACCGCAGCATCTATTGGTAGTCTAAACTGTTGCACAAATTGGGGGATTTTTCACACCTAGCTGAGCTATTAGACTATCGTTTTGTAAATTAATGGAGGTGTGAATGTTTCAGTCAGTCTCTCTCCTATCGCACTAGATTCCTGAATCAGGCCTAAACAATAAGCTGGCGGGTGGTCCCGGAGTTGAGAGGGAACTTGGATAAAAACAATGGCGCAATTACACTTTACATGTGGACTGACAATTTTCGAAAAATAGGATACTTGTGCCTTACAGCCCGTTACATAAACGAAGAGTGGATGTTATCCACCAGGGAGTGGGACGGTGCAGCTCAAAACTGCAGATAACATAAGGCCAGATACTGTGAAAGAATACTTGTGGATCTTGTTGATTTCCTCTGTGGCTTCAAGAGGCCTACTGTCCGCCTGGTAATTATGTGGTTCCAAAGGATAAAGCATCACCTTCAGATGGATGTGTGGGTTCAGAGGGAAGCCAGCTGTTAGCCTGGGACCAGGCACGGTGGATGACAGCCTTTTCTTGCACAGCAATTTGAAGAAATCCAGTGATGACTGTTTTTGAAGTTATTGTTTTAGTATATTTATTTGTAGTCTAATATCAGAAGATTCTTTAAAGCGATTTGAGATGTCAATGTGCCGCATTGCATTGTAAAAAAAATAATATATGGCATGGTTTCTTTTTAGCCAAATGTTGAAAAGACATGCAGGAAAAGATAAATAATAGCGAAACTGTCAGTACTCACAAAAACAATAAGGCTAAATAAATTGATATTATTTTGTTGGAACGGATCGGCTCACGGAACTCATTAAGAGGCGGCTTTTGTCTTCAATACAATCATTCATTCAGAAGGTTAAACCCATAGGTCTTAGGCCTGCAGTAAATTAAATCAGATTACCAGGTTCATTTTTCATTAGGCTATAATAATCCATTCCTTCAGGGAAAGTTAAAAAGTCCCAAAGTTTGTCTGTCAGAAGTATTACAATGTAAATTAATTTTTAATCCGTCTGTCTGCATATTTCAAGACATGACATATAAGGGTGCAGTGAGATACCCAATGGGTTGGACGATACTTTTCTCGTCACTCATTTTGAAAAAACATTTACTTCAAAACTGAAAATCAACTAATGTCAGCCTTTAAATGCTTTATTATCCAAATTTGAAAGTGCGTGTGGGCGACGGAGAGAAACAAAATGGTGCAGTTTGAGGCCATGTGGCGGAGAGTGATGCGGGCGCTGGAGACGGAGGGTGGTGGAGAGTGATGCGGGCGCTGGAGACGGGGGTGGTGGAGAGTGATGCGGGCGCTGGAGACGGAGGTGGTGGAGAGTGATGCAGGCGCTGGAGACGGAGGGTGGCGGAGAGTGATGCAGGCGCTGGAGACGGGGGTGTGAGCAGGTGGGTCTGGGCAGGTGTGATGTAGTTGTCGTTTGTATGTGTATGTTTTGTATTGTTGAAAAACATAAAATGTAATCTTACAAAAAATTACAAGCTTGCAACATGCATTTGACTATTTATTATGAATAGGATTTATTTTATTTATTTCGTTTACATTCTTCATTGTAACCACAATGTCACAAATCATTTAACACACACAACATAGCAGGTCAAAACTTTTCTTTATTAAAGACTATCAGAAAGGATGTTGGTACATGTTTATTTTGATCCAAAGCCACAAATGAGTGAGTCACTCAGCTTTAGGCTGACAAATATAGCTTTATGCTGCAGAATAGCCTACTAAATAAGCCAAGCCTAAACAAATATATTAAATTACCTAAATAAACTAGTACATTACATAAATAAATGAAGTAGTATGGGAAATCTTTTTCCCCTCCCTATCCTCGCTGGACTCGCTTTCATTCAGTTTCTTCTTCACATCAGCAAAGAAGTACTACGTGTTTCAGAAACTCACTTTCTGTAGAGGGACTATCACTCTTCCACACTGTGGTAAATAAAGCCAGTTTGTTATTTAGAATGATTTCTTTCTGTTTTTAGAGGGAGAGAAACCAAAAGCCCACCGTGCCTATTTTTGGAAAATCGTCAGTCCACATGTCAAGCGTAATTGCGTCATTGTATTTACCCAAGTTCTCCGGGACCACCAGCCAACTAATGTGGTTGTTGTTGCCTGATGCAGGACTCTAGTGCCAGACAATAGAAACTCTTGGACTGAAACATTCACACCTCCATTAATTTCCGAAAAGATAGTCAATTTTTCCACAGTTTAGACTACCGATAGATCAGCATTCTAATTCCCCCTTGTGATAGTGTGGTGCAATGACAGAATGACACCATCTACCACTAACGATCGTAGCATAAGCTCTGAACCTTTAATTGAGTAACCACTGTATAAGCGTGCTGAAAGTCTGATGTCAATTTGTTTACTGTAAAATAGCATTGCATCTGATTAAACACAATTTTTCCCCATTTTGTTTTATAAGGGTTGGTAACAGGCTGATTGGTCAGCTAATTTAGCTAGTAAAGGGGGCCTTACTATTTTTGGGTCGCGGAATGACTTTTGCTTCCACAAAGGCCTGGGGGTAGACACTTACTAGTAGGTTTAGATTGAAGACATGGCAAATAGGAGCGGCACTATTGTCCGCTGTTATCCTCAGTAATTTTCCATCCAAGTCAGACTTTCACACTCACTTTACAGAATTCAAAATGGCAATGCTTGTCTTCATAATTTGATCAGTTATACTTGGATGTGCAGGGTCGGCATTTGTTGCTGGCATGTCATGCCTAAGTTTGCTAATCTTGCCAATGAAAAGAAATCATTAAATTAGTAAGCAATATCAGTGGGTTTTGTGATGAAAGAGCCTCTCAACCATACCATTTAAAAAATTCCTCATCAATCCAAGGGGATTTAACAGTTTTTACAGTCATTTTCTTAATGGGTGCGTGCTTATTAGTAACTGGAATAAGCAATTTCATAAATGAGCCAAGTGCAGCGTCTGGTTGCTCCCCATTACACACCACAGACCAGCAAATATTCCATACATCATCAACACAGGAATCACTACAAAACCTTTTGTATGACCTCCTATTCACTGTATTAGGCCCAGCCTTTGGAACTTTGGTTTTCCTAGATATGGCTACTATATTGTGAACACAACAGCCGATGGATTTGGAAACTGCTTTAAGGCAAATTTCTGCAGCATTAGTAAAGATGTGATCAATACACGATGACATTATTCCTGTGCTGTTTGTAACTACTCTGGTAGGCTAACTGATAACATGAACCAGGTTGCAGGCACTGGTTACAGTTGTAAGTTTTTCATGAGGGTGCAGCTTGTTTTTATTGCTTTACTGGGAAGCTAATCAGAAGCATACATGCTCACGTCATTTATATTTGAGCTGATAGTGCAGGGTGAGCTGCACACAGTGGACTTCCTACTAGGACACACCACCTCAGTGCTAACAGTATACAGTGCATTCGGAAAGTATTCAGACCCCTTGATTTTCCCCACATTTTGTTACGTTACAGCCTTATTCTAAAATGCATTAAAAAAAAAACACAATACCCCATAATGACTAAGCAAAAGCAGGTTTTAGACATTTTTGCCAATGTATAAATAATAAAAAACGGAAATATCACATTTACATATGTATTCAGATCCTTTACTCAGTACTTTGTTGAAGCATCTTTGGCAGCGATTACAGCCTTGAGTCTTCTTGGGTATGACACTACAAGCTTGGCACACCTGCATTTGGGGAGTATCTCCCATTCTTTTCTGCAGATCCTCTCAAACTCTGTCAGGTTGGATGGGGAGCATCGCTGCACAGCTATTTTCAGGTCTCTCCAGAGATGTTTGATCGGGTTCAAGTCCGGGCCCCTTTGCTGGGCCACTCAAGGACATTCAGAGACTTGTCCAGAAGCCTTCGCCCCAGTCTGAGGTCCTGAGCGCTCAGGAGCAGGTTTTCATCAAGGATCTCTCTGTACTTCGCTCCGTTCATCTTTCCCTCGATCCTGACTAAATCAAATTAAATCACATTTTATTGGTCGCATACACATGGTTAGCAGATGTTAATGGGAGTGTAGCGAAATGCTTGTGCTTCTAGTTCCGAGCGTGCAGTAATATCTAGTTTCCCAGTCCCTGCTGCTGAAAAACATCCCAACAACATGATGCTGCCACCACCATGGTCCACCGTAGGGATGGTGCCAGGTATCTTTCAGACGTGACCCTTGGCATTCAGGCCAAAGAGTTCCATCTTGGTTTCATCAGAACAGAAAATCTTGTTTCTCATTGTCTGACAGTCCTTCAGGTGCCTTTTGGAAAAATTCCAAGCAGGCTGTCATGTACCTTTTACTGAGGAGTGGCTTCCGTCTGGCCACTCTACCATAAAGGTCTGATTGGTGGAGTGCTGCAGAGATGGTTGTCCTTCTAGAAGGTTCTCCCATCTCTACAGAGGAACTCTGGAGCTCTGTCAGTGACCATTGGGTTCTTGGTCACCTCCCTGACCAAGGCCCTTCACCCTTGATTGCTCAGTTTGGTCGGACGGCCAGCTCTAGGAAGAGTCTTGGTGGTTCCAAACTTCTTAAATTTAAGAATGATGGAGGCCACCGTCAATGCTGTAGAAATGCTTTGGTACCCTTCCCCAGATCTGTGCCTCAACACAATCCTGTCTCAGAGCTCTACGAATAATTATTTAAACCTCATGGCTTGGTTGTTGCTCTGACATGCACTGTCAACTGTGGGACCTTATATAGACAGGTGTTTGCCTTTCCAAATCATGTTCGATCAGTTGAATTTACCACAAGTGGATTCCAATCAAGTTGTAGAAACATCTCAAGGATGATCAATGGAAACAGGATGCACCTGAGCTCAATTTCGAGTCTCATAGCAAAAGGGTCTGAATACTTATGTAAATACGTTTTTTTCTGTTTTTTATTTGTAATACATTTGTAAAAACGTCTAAAATCCTGTTTTCACTTTGTCATTATGGGATATTGTGTGTAGATTGATGAGGAAAAAATGAATTTGATCAACTTTAGAAAAAGGCTGTAACGTGACAAAATGTGTGAAAAGTCACGGGGTCTGAATACTTTCCGAATGCACTGTAACTCTAGTTCATAGGCACATGATTACGGCATGCAATAGCTGTAGGCTCAACAAAGGCATTCAGGGCAGTTAGGGGGACATAAATAAAGTCACTTACATTGTGTCTGCCAATGCCCCTGTGATAATGTACAGTACATTTGCTGCAGCATTATCACAACTCAGCGACACAATGGTAGGGAGCTCGTAAGTAAGCATTTTACTGTAAAGTCTACACCTGTTGTATTCGGCACATGTGTCTAACAAAATGTGATTTGATTTGATTAACTGAGCTGGTCTTGGGTTATTGATAAGTAATTGTCTCAATGCAGCCTTGAAATGTGTGGACAGAGTCAAGGAGCCAAGATTATTTGGATGGGCTCCGTCATTCCTGTAAAGAATCTTCAGTTTCCAGAAGGTTATTTATAAAAGTGATTCCAACAGAGCTCCGACCTCGAATCGGAAGCCTCCAGGGAAGAAGGCACGGGAACCTCTGCATCCAACCTCGGATCGAAAGCCCCCAGGGAAGAAGGCACGGGAACTTCTGCATCCAACCTCGAATCGGAAGCCCCCAGGGAAGAAGGCACGGGAACCTCTGCATCCAACCTCGGATCGGAAGCCCCCAGGGAAGAAGGCACGGGAACCTCTGCATCCAACCTCGGATCGGAAGCCCCCAGGGAAGAAGGCACGGGAAACTCTGGATCCAACCTCGGATCGGAAGCCCCCAGGGAAGAAGGCACGGAAACCTCTGGATCCAACCTCGGATCGGAAGCCCCCAGGGAAGAAGGCACGGGAACCTCTGCATCCAGCCTCGGATCGGAAGCCCCCAGGGAAGAAGGCACGGGAACCTCTGCATCCAGGGCGCCGAAGCTGTTTCTGGTCTGTGTCCGGTCCGGGTTAACATCTCCAAGATGGCCCATGTTGCCAGAGGAAGCTGTTTTTTTCGACTTCCACGGCGAGTAACATATCTCCATGGCTGGTTGGTAGTATCGAGAAAAGGATCATCCCCCAAGTCATCCAGGATCATCCTACTAGCCCCATTATCCAGGAAACGGGGAGACCCCTTCGGGGAGGGATTCCTATTGAGTACCGGCCACACTTCCACCAGGCCAGAGTGGTGTCCGGCTACTGGGATAGAAGAGAACAAAAAAGTAGGCGGGTGTAGATTCCCCAGTAGCTTGTGTACAACAGGAGGTAGGTGGCACCTTAATTGGGGAGAACGGGCTCACAGTAATGGCTGAAGCGGAATAGGTGGAATGGTATCAATTACATCAAACACATGGTTTACATGCAATTCCATTTGCTCCGTTCCAGTCATTATTATGAGCCGTCATCCCCTATGCAGCATCCTCTGATATGCATGTACTGTTGGTAGCAGTATTGGTTATAGGTTGATAGTTATACAACACAGCTCCAGCCAGGTCAGGAGTCAGGGAAAAAAGCAACAGCAGGGAATACAACCACAATTAACCTGGGACACTTCTGGGGTTCCAGCCACAAGGGCTAAGGGCGTGTTTAAGCTGTTCATGGAAAACCCTGCTAGCTTGATACTGACAGCTACCACCTAGGCTAGTAGCTAGCTACGGCAAACAACTTCAGACTTTTTGGTCTGGCAGGATCCAGATAGTAGCGGTCACAGCAACTGAGGCTAACCGCGTTCCAAAATCAAAAAGTATATAAATCAAATTTTGCATGGGAACACTGTTACAACTTTACAAAAAACAATATACCGAGGTCTCTCGTTCAGCGTTCCACATATGTGAATAAGGGGTCCTTATGGTATAGTCGTCCCTGCTCATTCCTGGAACTAGAACACACTGTGTTAATACCCAAAGCCGTTGCAGACCACCTCAACTAACAACATTCTGCCATCATGCATAATCTAATACTCCTCCTATACTACCTGGCCTAATCTAATACTCCTCCTATACTACCTGGCCTAATCTAATACTCCTCCTATACTACCTGGTCTAATCTAATACTCCTCCTATACTACCTGGCCTAATCTAATACTCCTGCTATACTACCTGGCCTAATCTAATACTCCTGCTATACTACCTGGCCTAATCTAATACTCCTGCTATACTACCTGGCCTAATCTAATACTCCTGCTATACTACCTGGCCTAATCTAATACTCCTGCTATACTACCTGGCCTAATCTAATACTCCTGCTATACTACCTGGCCTAATATAATACTCCTGCTATACTACCTGGCCTAATCTAATACTCCTGCTATACTACCTGGCATAAAATAATACTCCTCCTATACCACCTGGCCTAATCTAATACTCCTGCTATACTACCTGGCCTAATCTAATACTCCTGCTATACTACCTGGCCTAATCTAATACTCCTGCTATACTACCTGGCCTAATATAATACTCCTGCTATACTACCTGGCCTAATCTAATACTCCTGCTATACTACCTGGCATAATCTAATACTCCTCCTATACTACCTGGCCTAATCTAATACTCCTCCTATACTACCTGGCCTAATCTAATACTCATCCTATACTACATGGCCTAATCTAATACTCCTGCTGTACTACCTGGCCTAATATAATACTCCTGCTATACTACCTGGCCTAATCTAATACTCCTGCTATACTACCTGGCATAATCTAATACTCCTCCTATACTACCTGGCCGAATCTAATACTCCTCCTATACTACCTGGCCTAATCTAATACTCATCCTATACTACATGGCCTAATCTAATACTCCTGCTGTACTACCTGGCCTAATCTAATACTCCTCATATACTACCTGGCCTAATCTAATACTACCGCTACACTACATGGCCTACTCTAATACTACCACAATACTGCCTGACCGACTCTAATTTGCTGGCTCTACTACCTGGGTTACTAATAAACTAATAAACTATACTACCTGGCCTACTCTAAAACTTACACTATGATACCTGGCCTACTCTAAAACTACCACTATACTACCTGGCCTACTCTAATAATATCATTATAATACCTGGGCTACTAATACCACCACTATAATACCTGGCCTACTCTAATAATACCTGGGCTACTTTAATACTACCTGGAATACTGTAATACTACAACTACATCACCTGCCCTACTGCCACTATACTACTTGGCCTACTAATACGGCCGCTATACTACTTGACCTACTAACACTACCACTACACTACTTGGCCTACTACACTACCACTATGCTACATGACCTACTAATACTCCGGCTATACTACCTGGCTTAGTAATACTACCACTATACTACCTGGCCTACTCTAATAATACCTGGTCTATTCTAATATTTCCTGGTCTACTCTAATACTACCACTATAATACCTGGCCTACTCTAATAATACCACTATACTACCTGACCTACTAATACTACCACTATAACACCTGGCATACTCTAATACTACCACAACAATACCTGGCCTACTCTAATACTGCCACTATACTCCATGGCCTACTAATGCTACCACTATACTACATGGCCTACTAATACTACCACTATAATACCTGGCCTACTCTAATACTACCGCTATACTACATTGCCTACTCTAATACTACCACTATACTACATGGCCTACTAATACTGCCACTATAACACCTGGCCTACTCTAATACTACCACTATACTACCTGGTTTACTAATACTACCACTATAATACCTGGCCTACTAATACTACCACTATAATACCTGGCCTACTAATACTACCACTATTTTACCTGGCCTACTCTAATACTACCACTATACTACCTGGTTTACTAATACTACCACTATAATACCTGGCCTACTAATTCTACCACTATAATACCTGGCCTAATTTAATACTACCACTATAATACCTGGCCTACTAATACTACCACTATAATACCTGGCCTACTAATACTACCACTATAATACCTGGCCTAATTTAATACTACCACTATAATACCTGGCCTAATATAATACTACCACTATAATACCCATCCTAATGTAATACTACCACTATAATACCTGGCCTAATTGAATACTACCACTATAATACCTGGCCTACTAATACTACCACTATACTACCCGACCAACTAATGCTATCACTATTCTACCTGGACTAATTTAATACTACCACTATACTACCTGTCCTAATTAATGCAAACACTATAATACCTGTCCTAATTAATACTACCACTATAATACCTGGCCTAATTTAGTACTATCACTGTAATACGGCGGCAGGGTAGCCTAGTGGTTAGAGCGTTGGACTAGTAACCGAAAGGTTGCAAGTTCAAATCCCCGAGCTGACAAGGTACAAATCTGTCGTTCTGCCCCTGAACAGGCAGTTAACCCACTGTTCCTAGGCCGTCATTGAAAATAAGAATTTGTTCTTAACTGACTTGCCTAGTTAAATAAAGGTAAAATAAATAAAAAATAAAAAAAAATACCTGGCCTAGTTACTGCCACTATACTACCTGTCCCACTGTAATACCACCACTATACTACCTGACCTACTAATACTGCCACTATTTTACCTGGCCTAATTTAATACTACCACTATACTACCTGTCCTAATTAATACACAACTATAAAAACCTGTCCTAATTAATACTACCACTATAATACCTGTCCTAGTTAATACTGCCACTATACTACCTGTCCCACTGTAATACCACCACTATACTACCTGACCTACTAATACTGCCACTATTTTACCTGGCCTACTCTAATACTACCACTATACTACCTGGTTTACTAATACTACCACTATAATACCTGGCCTACTAATACTACCACTATACTACCCGACCAACTAATGCTATCACTATTCTACCTGGACTAATTTAATACTACCACTATACTACCTGTCCTAATTAATGCAAACACTATAATACCTGTCCTAATGAATACTACCACTATAATACCTGGCCTAATTTAGTACTATCACTGTAATACCTGGCCTAGTTACTGCCACTATACTACCTGTCCCACTGTAATACCACCACTATACTACCTGACCTACTAATACTGCCACTCTTTTACCTGGCCTAATTTAATACTACCACTATTTTACCTGGCCTAATTTAATACTACCACTATACTACCTGTCCTAATTAATACAAAACTATACAAACCTGTCCTAATTAATACTACCACTATAATACCTGTCCTGGTTAATACTGCCACTATACTACCTGTCCCACTGTAATACCACCACTATACTACCTGACCTACTAATACTGCCACTATTTTACCTGGCCTAATTTAATACTACCACTATACTACCTGGCCTACTCTATTACTCTGGTAATACTAACTGGCCTGCTAAGACTGCCACTATACTCCCTGGCCTACTCTAATACTGCCACATACTACTTGGCCTACTCTATTACTCTGGTAATACTACCTGGCCTGCTAAGACTGCCACTATACTCCCTGGCCTACTCTAATACTACCACTACCTGGTACATGTAGTTTTACTGTGTGTTTCACTCTTCCTGCCAACTGAAATCCCATTTCAACAGCACTAAAGACATTTCAACATTTCATCTGGACCAGCGGCTGATGTTGATGTATTCATCCTGACTATATAGTGTGAAGATATTAAACAACAGTTGTAGTTATAGCCATGTTCCTGACCTATATCTCAGGTTCCTATCACAGTGTATGGAGCGCGGGGCTGAGCATGGTGCCCAGACGGATGTCCTCCTGGAAGTGGGTCAGCGGTGGAGAGACGACTGGCAGACAATTGGTCTGTGAATGAAGCTGCTCCATCCAGTCTCATTGTCACGCATGGCTGTCTGTGAGATTCCTGCCTGTGTTCGGAGCGCTGAGGCCGGGGCGTCAGAATGTAACACTCAAACTAGGAGCAATTGGGTGTGGCTGAAACAATATGGCTCCCCATTGCTCAATGGAAACTACAGTACCAGTCAAAAGTTGAGACACAACTACTCATTCCAGGGTTTTTCTTTATTTTCACTATTTTCACACTTTGTTTTCATAATAGTGAAGACAACAAAACTGTGAAAAAACACATATGGAATCATGTAGTAACCAAAAAAGTGTTTATATGTTATACTTGAGATTATTCAAAGTAGCCACGCCTTGATGACAGTTTTGCACGCTCTTGGCACAAAACGCGCTTTGGTGATGAAATTTCACTTTCCTTATGTTACAAAATAAATTTTACCAAGACAAATATGATTTATCAGGTTCTGAATATTTCAGTGGGGTCTTGAACATATCCTTAACCTTATATTCCAAAAGTCAGATTTTGTAACCTGATATATCCGATAACAAACAGCGAGCTCTTGACACAGTGGTGCTGTTTCGGACGCAGCGACTTTTTAGGATTTTACGCTGCGGTGGTCATCTGCAAAGCTGTTTTCCGCCTGGTCGCAAAAAGACAAATTAACACGAGCCTGAATTAAATGTAAAAGGCGTTGTAAATAAAAAAGATGGCGGTACGCTCAGTGCTTTGTTGACATTTCACAGAGATTAGTTTTTGATTGGACACCCTACAATTAACTGGGCTCAGATATACTTTTGAATGGGAAGAGAGGAGATATTCTCCACGCCACCTATGATCAGTGTAAATCATTGAGTGATTACATTGCATTGCAGCCTCTCAGGTACATATAGCTATGAGAGATGACCTTTGGGCCTGGCAGTAATGGAGACCCAGGAATGATAAGGTACTGCAAAGCAGGAGTGTCACTCATGCCTGCTATAAATGTCATGCAGGGCTCCACGTTATCGAGCGAACAGCCTAGATACTCCTGCTATAAAATAAAACAGAAAAATAACACTGATCTTATATTGTGAGTTCAGGCTGTGTTCATTACCAACACCTAAAGGTGCAGCCTCTGAATTCTAATTAAGAGCTGAACACGGCCTTTCATTAGATCAGCTAAAACTTAGCAGCAATTAGAATGATGGTTTTCTACATACCACATATTATCTCTAAGATGCAAATAGCATATTGCGTGTAATTGCCTATTGATTTATCACATTTTACTAGGATGCAACCAACAATTTACTCCAAGCTCTCCTGAGAGGAGAAAAACATTAATTTCACTAGACACTCTTACCCAGAGCAATTTAAAGTAGCATATGCCTTCATTTTTTTGTACTGGCCCACCGTGGGAATCAAACCCACAATCCTGGTGTTGCTAGCACCATGCTCTACCAACAGAGCCACACAGGATGTGAATTGGATGACAGAAATAAAGTAATATTTCCAGCTACCTCCGGTATGGCAAACCTGCTGTTCTCATACTCCCAGTCCCACAAGTAGCCTAGTGATGCTGATGTAGCCTGCAGCTATATCGCCCTGCCTGCCTGCCTGCCTGCCTGCCTGCCTGCCTGCCTGCCTGCCTGCCTGCCTCCATGCCTGCCTGCCTGCTTGCTTTGCTCTGCTGTCTGATGCTGAAGCTAAGCAGGTTGGACCCTGATCAGAGGGAAACTACATGTTGGTAGAGGAAGGGGAGCGTTCCCTCCACACAATGCTAATCACTGAGTTAGAGAGAGATGCAGTTCAAACACCCACTCAAGCATATCCAGTCCATAACATACCAGATGCAAGCAATTAATATCCCCCCCCCCCCCCACACACACACACACACCTATTAGAGTGGTTAGGAGCAGAGCGGCAAACGAGGATAATGAAACCCCATTCATGCAGCCACGAAGGATCAATACCTTCGTTCTTCCTTGCTTTCTCTTTCCCT
Source organism: Salvelinus fontinalis (assembly GCF_029448725.1). NCBI lineage: Eukaryota > Metazoa > Chordata > Actinopteri > Salmoniformes > Salmonidae > Salvelinus > Salvelinus fontinalis. The sequence continues at coordinate 4,685,013 of NC_074677.1, forward strand.
CTCTCCAACTATTTCCCTCTCTCCATTCTCCTCTTTCGTTCCATCTCTCCCTTCCTCCCTCACTCTTTCCACCGAGCCCACAGTCCAATTGTTGTCTTCTAAGTGAGGCTATAGAAGAGAGAATACAAGTGTTTTTTAAAGAGATTTGTTCATCTTTTTGAAGAACAAATCTCTTAAAAAAAAACACTTGTCAAACCTTTTGCACAAAGCATGAGGTGCCCACAACTGACAGGGTGGCGCTCCCCTCGGGGAAGACCCCAGACCATTAGTGTGTGTATCATGACTATCCTGGTCGAGGATCCAAGGGCTCAGTTCAGCTTGGCAAATGGCTGACAGATATCCAGACCCCCCCCCCCCCCCCTCTGTCACGTCACGACACCTGTGTGGGGAATCAATCATGCCATTGCCTTTGTGTCAAATGCAGATTATGGCGATTGTGTCATCCAGCCCCCTGAGGGATAGAAGCTTTAACTCCACTTCAGAGGCAGAAGAAAGAGGAGAGCGGGCCACCTGTGTGCGGTCGTTTCCCAGTCTGGGCAGGGGGCAGGATTGGCTGTGTGTTGGCAGCTGCAGGGTGGCCCATGAAACAGGCTCTGAAAGGTCCCAGACACTGGGCTTAAAGAACAGTGTCTCTAATGCTTGTAAAATATCCAATTCTCTCTCTGTGTTATTATCAATCAATCAATCAAATGTATTTATAAAGCCCTTTTTTACAACAGCCGATGTCACAAAGTGCTGTACAGAAACCCAGCCTAAAACCCCAAACAGCAAGCAATGCAGATGTAGTCGTGGCCAAAAGTTTTGAGAATGACACAAATATTAGTTACCACAGAGTTTGCTGCTTCAGTGTCTTTAGATATTTTTGTCAGATGTTACTATGGAATACTGAAGTATAATTACAAGCATACACCATAGTACCCTCCAAACTCGTCATCAAGCTCGAGACCCTGGGTCTGGACCCCGCCCTGTGCAACTGGGTCCTGGACTTCCTGACGGGCCGCCCCCAGGTGGTGAGGGTAGGTAACAACATCTCCACCCCGCTGATCCTCAACACTGGGGCCCCACAAGGGTGCGTTCTGAGCCCTCTCCTGTACTCCCTGTTCACCCACGACTGCGTGGCCATGCACGCCTCCAACTCAATCATCAAGTTTGCGGATGACACTACAGTGGTAGGCTTGATTACCAACAACGACGAGACGGCCTACAGGGAGGAGGTGAGGGCCCTCGGAGTGTGGTGTCAGGAAAATAACCTCACACTCAACGTCAACAAAACAAAGCAGATGATTGTGGACTTCAGGAAACAGCAGAGGGAGCACCCCCCTATCCACATCGACGGGACAGTAGTGGAGAAGGTGGAAAGTTTTAAGTTCCTCGGTGTACACATCACGGACAAACTGAATTGGTCCACCCACACAGACAGCGTTGTGAAGAAGGCGCAGCAGCGCCTCTTCAACCTCAGCAGGCTGAAGAAATTCGGCTTGTCACCAAAAGCACTCACAAACTTCTACAGATGCACAATCGAGAGCATCCTGTCGGGCTGTATCACCGCCTGGTACGGCAACTGCTCCGCCCACAACCGTAAGGCTCTCCAGAGGGTAGTGAGGTCTGCACAACGCATCACTGGGGGCAAACTACCTGCCCTCCAGGACACCTACGCCACCCGATGTCACAGGAAGGCCATAAAGATTATCAAGGACAACAACAACGAAGGCCATAAAGATCATCAAGGACAACAACAACCCAAGCCACTGCCTGTTCACCCCACTATCAACCAGAAGGCGAGGTCAGTACAGGTGCATCAAAGCAGGGACCGAGAGACTGAAAAACAGCTTCTATCTCAAGGCCATCAGACTGTTAAACAGCCACCACTAACATTTAGTGGCCGCTGCCAACATACTGACTCAACTCCAGCCACTTTAATAATGGGAATTGATGGAAATTATGTAAAAATGTACCACTAGCCACTTTAAACATTGCCACTTAATATAATGTTTACATACCCTACATTTCTCATCTCATATGTATATACTGTACTCTATATCATCTACTGCATCTTGCCATCTTTATGTAATACATGTATCACTAGCCACTTTAAACTCTGCCACTTTATGTTTATATACCCTACATTACTCATCTCATATGTATATACTGTACTCGATACCATCTACTGCATCTTGCCTATGCCGTTCTGTACCATCACTCATTCATATATCTTTATGTACATATTCTTTATCCCTTTACACTTGTGTGTATAAGGTAGTAGTTGTGGAATTGTTAGGTTAGATTACTTGTTGGTTATTACTGCATTGTCGGAACTAGAAGCACAAGCATTTCGCTACACTTGCATTAACATCTGCTAACCATGTGTATGTGACAAATACAATTTGATTTGATTTGATTTGATTTCCTATGTGTCAAAGGCTTTTATTGACAATTACATGAAGTTGATGCAAAGAGTCAATATTTGCAATGTTGACCCTTCTTTTTCAAGACCTCTGCAATCCGCCCTGGCATGCTGTCAATTAACTTCTGGGCCATATCCTGACTGATGGCAGCCCATTCTTGCACAATCAATGCTTGGAGTTTGTAAGAATTTGTGGGGTTTTCTTTGTCCACCCGCATCTTGAGGATTGACCACACGTTCTTAATGGGATTAAGGTCTGGTGAGTTTCCTGGCCATGGACCCAAAATATCGATGTTTTGTTCCCCGAGCCACTTAGTTATCACTTTTGCCTTATGGCAAGGTTCTCCATTATGCTGGAAAAGGCATTGTTCGTCACCAAACTGTTCCTGGATGGTTGAGAGAAGTTGCTCTCAGAGGATGTGTTGGTACCATTCTTTATTCATGGCTGTGTTCTTAGGAAAAATTGTGAGTGAGCCCACTCCCTTGGCTGAGAAGCAACCCCACACATGAATGGTCTCAGGATGCTTTACTGTTGGCATGACACTGTTGGCTCACCTTGTCTTCTCCGGACATGATTTTTTCCGGATGCCCCAAACAATCGGAAAGGGGATTCATCAGAGAAAATGACTTTACCCCAGTCCTCAGCAGTCCAATCCCTGTACCTTTTGCAGAATATCAGTCTGTCCCTGATGTTTTTCCTGGAGAGAAGTGGCTTCTTTGCTGCCCTTCTTGACACCAGGCCATCCTCCAAATGTCTTTGCCTCACTGTGCGTGCAGATGCACTCACACCTGCCTGCTGCCATTCCTGAGCAAGCTCTGTACTGGTGGTGCCCCGATCCCGCAGCTGAATCAACTTTAGGAGACGGTCCTGGCGCTTTCTGGACTTTCTTGGCACCCTGAAGTCTTCATCACAACAATTGAACCACTCGCCTTGAAGTTCTTGATGATCCGATAAATGGTTGATTTAGGTACAATCTTACTGGCAGCAATATCCTTGCCTGTGAAGCCCTTTTTGTGCAACGCAATGATGACGGCACGTGTTTCCTTGCAGGTAACCATGTTTGACAGAGGAAGAACAATGATTCCAAGCACCAACCTCCTTTTGAAGCTTCCAGTCTGTTATTCGAACTCAATCAGCATGACAGACTGATCTCCAGCCTTGTCCTCGTCAACACTCACACCTGTGTTAACGAGAGAATCACTGACATTATGTCAGCTGGTCCTTTTGTGGCAGGGCTGAAATGCAGTAGAAATGTTTTTGGGGGGGATTCAGTTCATTTGCATGGCAAAGAGGGACTTTGCAATTGATTGCAATTCATCTGATCATTCTTCATAACATTCTGGAGTATATGCAAATTGCCATCATACAAACTGAGGCAGCAGACTTTGTGAAAATTAATATTTGTGTCACTCTCAAAACTTTTGGCCACGACTGTAGAAGCACGGTGGCTAGGAAAAACTCCCTAGAAAGGCAGGAACCTAGGTAGAAACCTAGAGAGGAACCAGGCTCTGAGAGGTGGCCAGTCCTCTTCTGGCTATACCAGGTGGAGATGATAACAGAACATGGCCAAGATGTTCAACCATTCATAGACTATTATTATTACCATTGAGACTTAACACACTAGCCCCTGCAACCCAGCGTTATCTACGTAAATCTCTCCATCCATGCAAACGCTTTACACCGGCACACACACGTTTAACAAAATATAGGGAATCGAGCTGAGCAGAGGGTTCAATTGTAATTAAAACAATCCCATAACGTCTCTGTAATTGGAGCTGGAGACCTGTTGGCATGGAAACATGCCCCCCCCCCCCCCCCCCCCCCCCACCATGTCTCAGACGGAAATTGGCAGACAAATCAAGCCATACATCACGGGGCCGATATGAGAGAATCACTCTGAAAAATGGGCAGTGGAGAAGCAGCGCTGCCTCATCAGAGGCCTCCCACAGCAGTACACAAACCCTGTTATTAGGGCCTCCATTACACTACACCAATCAAACAGTCGAAGATAGAGCTAATGAAGACGTCAGGTACCCTGTATCAGTTTAGAGAGGTATAAAATAAGAGTGTAGAAGGTGACGTCAAACGAGGAGACTTGCTCAGGCTCGGTCCTCAAGGGAACACAGAACAACTTGAATGAGTGCTACGGCTGATGCCGTTACATAAAGCATTTCTGAAAATGTCTGCAGCTATTTTTTCTTGTAGGCCGCCTGTCAAAGCACGTTCCCAAAACCCACTCACACCTGATGTATATAGGTACCTATGATACCAGATAAAACCCACTCACACCTGATGTATATAGGTACCTACGATACCAGATAAAACCCACTCACACCTGATGTAGATAGGTAACTTTTGATACTAAATAAAAATACCAGAGCACTGATGGTTGACAGCTACACTGGAGCAGTGATGGTTGACAGCTGCACTGGAGCAGTGAGAGTGGTTGACAGCTACACTGGAGCACTGAGATGGGTTGACAGCTGCACTGGAGCAGTGATGGTTGACAGCTACACTGGAGCACTGATGGTTGACAGCTGCACTGAAGCACTGATGGTTGACAGCTGCACTGGAGCACTGATGGTTGACAGCTACACTGGAGCAGGATGGTTGACAGCTACACTGGAGCACTGATGGTTGACAGCTGCACTGAAGCACTGATGGTTGACAGCTGCACTGGAGCACTGATGGTTGACAGCTACACTGGAGCAGTGATGGTTGACAGCTACACTGGAGCAGGATGGTTGACAGCTACACTGAAGCACTGATGGTTGACAGCTACACTGGAGCAGGATGGTTGACAGCTACACTGAAGCACTGATGGTTGACAGCTACACTGGAGCAGGATGGTTGACAGCTACACTGAAGCACTGATGGTTGACAGCTACACTGGAGCAGGATGGTTGACAGCTACACTGGAGCAGGATGGTTGACAGCTACACTGGAGCAGGATGGTTGACAGCTACACTGGAGCACTGATGGTTGACAGCTACACTGGAGCACTGATGGTTGACAGCTACACTGGAGCAGGATGGTTGACAGCTACACTGGAGCACTGATGGTTGACAGCTACACTGGAGCAGGATGGTTGACAGCTACACTGGAGCACTGATGGTTGACAGCTGCACTGAAGCAGGATGGTTGACAGCTGCACTGGAGCACTGATGGTTGACAGCTACACTGGAGCACTGATGGTTGACAGCTGCACTGGAGCACTGATGGTTGACAGCTACACTGGAGCACTGAGAGGTGGGTGGTAGTGACTCATTCATACCGTTTATAGGCTGACCAATGGCCAACTGGAGGATGATGCTGCAATATTCCGCTTCCTTGAGTCTGACAGACAAACTCCAAAAAAGGACACGGACAGACTGACTAACAACAAAACAATGTGAACACCGATATAGACACATTAAAGTATAGTACTGGCCGATGGGTACAGTGACTTAGTTCATGGTACCTTTTCCATCTACTGTACCCTTGCTGTTGTCTGGAAAGGAAAACTGATGGACAGTGTGTGTTCTGTAGACTGTGGAGCGATAGTTACCATACACACCTAATGAGTGGGACGATAGTTACCATACACAACTAATGAGTGGGACGATAGTTACCATACACACCTAATGAGTGGGACGATAGTTACCATACACAACTAATGAGTGGAGCGATAGTTACCATACACACCTAATGAGTGGGACGATAGTTACCATACACAACTAATGAGTGGGACGATAGTTACCATACACACCTAATGAGTGGGACGATAGTTACCATACACACCTAATGAGTGGGACGATAGTTACCATACACACCTAATGAGTGGGGCGATAGTTACCATACACAACTAATGAGTGGGACGATAGTTACCATACACACCTAATGAGTGGTACGATAGTTACCATACACACCTAATGAGTGGGACGATAGTTACCATACACACCTAATGAGTGGGACGATAGTTACCATACACACCTAATGAGTGGGATGATAGTTACCATACACACCTAATGAGTGGGACGATAGTTACCATACACACCTAATGAGTGGGACGATAGTTACCATACCCACCTAATGAGTGGGACGATAGTTACCATACACACCTAATGAGTGGGACGATAGTTACCATACACACCTAATGAGTGGGACGATAGTTACCATACACACCTAATGAGTGGGACGATAGTTACCATACACACCTAATGAGTGGGACGATAGTTACCATACACACCTAATGAGTGGGACGATAGTTACCATACACACCTAATGAGTGGGACGATAGTTACCATACACACCTAATGAGTGGGGCGATAGTTACCATACACACCTAATGAGAGGTACGATAGTTACCATACACACCTAATGAGTGGGACGATAGTTACCATACACACCTAATGAGTGGGACGATAGTTACCATACACACCTAATGAGTGGGACGATAGTTACCATACACACCTAATGAGTGGGGCGATAGTTACCATACACACCTAATGAGTGGGACGATAGTTACCATACACACCTAATGAGAGGTACGATAGTTACCATACACACCTAATGAGTGGGACGATAGTTACCATACACACCTAATGAGTGGGATGATAGTTACCATACACACCTAATGAGAGGTACGATAGTTACCATACACACCTAATGAGTGGGACGATAGTTACCATACACACCTAATGAGTGGGACGATAGTTACCATACACACCTAATGAGTGGGACGATAGTTACCATACACACCTAACATACACACCTAATGAGTGGGACGATAGTTACCATACACAGCTAATGAGTGGGACGATAGTTACCATACACACCTAATGAGTGGGACGATAGTTACCATACACACCTAATGAGTGGGACGATAGTTACCATACCCACCTAATGAGTGGGACGATAGTTACCATACACACCTAATGAGTGGTACGATAGTTACCATACACAACTAATGAGTGGGACGATAGTTACCATACACACCTAATGAGTGGGACGATAGTTACCATACACACCTAATGAGTGGGACGATAGTTACCATACACACCTAATGAGTGGGACGATAGTTACCATACACACCTAATGAGTGGGACGATAGTTACCATACACACCTAATGAGTGGGACGATAGTTACCATACACACCTAATGAGTGGGACGATAGTTACCATACACACCTAATGAGTGGAGCGATAGTTACCATACCCACCTAATGAGTGGGACGATAGTTACCATACACACCTAATGAGTGGGACGATAGTTACCATACACACCTAACATACACACCTAATGAGTGGGACGATAGTTACCATACACACCTAATGAGTGGGACGATAGTTACCATACACACCTAACATACACACCTAATGAGTGGGACGATAGTTACCATACACACCTAATGAGTGGGACGATAGTTACCATACACACCTAACATACACACCTAATGAGTGGGACGATAGTTACCATACACACCTAATGAGTGGGACGATAGTTACCATACACACCTAATGAGTGGGACGATAGTTACCATACACACCTAATGAGAGGTACGATAGTTACCATACACACCTAATGAGTGGGACGATAGTTACCATACACACCTAATGAGTGGGACGATAGTTACCATACACACCTAATGAGAGGGACGATAGTTACCATACACACCTAATGAGTGGGACGATAGTTACCATACACACCTAATGAGTGGGACGATAGTTACCATACCCACCTAATGAGTGGTACGATAGTTACCATACACACCTAATGAGTGGGACGATAGTTACCATACACACCTAATGAGTGGGACGATAGTTACCATACACACCTAATGAGTGGGACGATAGTTACCATACACACCTAATGAGTGGGACGATAGTTACCATACACACCTAATGAGTGGGACGATAGTTACCATACACACCTAATGAGTGGGACGATAGTTACCATACACACCTAATGAGTGGAGCGATAGTTACCATACACACCTAATGAGTGGGATGATAGTTACCATACACACCTAATGAGAGGTACGATAGTTACCATACACACCTAATGAGTGGGGCGATAGTTACCATACACACCTAATGAGTGGGACGATAGTTACCATACACACCTAATGAGTGGGGCGATAGTTACCATACACACCTAATGAGTGGGACGATAGTTACCATACACACCTAACATACACACCTAATGAGTGGGATGATAGTTACCATACACACCTAATGAGTGGGATGATAGTTACCATACACACCTAATGAGTGGGATGATAGTTACCATACACACCTAATGAGTGGTACGATAGTTACCATACCCACCTAACATACACACCTAATGAGTGGGACGATAGTTACCATACCCACCTAACATACACACCTAATGAGTGGGATGATAGTTACCATACACACCTAATGAGTGGGATGATAGTTACCATACACACCTAATGAGTGGGATGATAGTTACCATACACACCTAATGAGTGGGACGATAGTTACCATACCCACCTAATGAGAGGTACGATAGTTACCATACACACCTAATGAGTGGGACGATAGTTACCATACCCACCTAATGAGTGGGACGATAGTTACCATACACACCTAATGAGTGGGATGATAGTTACCATACCCACCTAATGAGTGGGACGATAGTTACCATACACACCTAATGAGTGGGGCGATAGTTACCATACACACCTAATGAGTGGGACGATAGTTACCATACACACCTAATGAGTGGGACGATAGTTACCATACACACCTAATGAGTGGGACGATAGTTACCATACACACCTAATGAGTGGGACGATAGTTACCATACACACCTAATGAGTGGGACGATAGTTACCATACACACCTAATGAGTGGGGCGATAGTTACCATACACACCTAATGAGTGGGACGATCAGGTCCTGTTCTCTCTCCATTGATCCGTTTGAAACTGAAACCTGTCTGATGAACCAACTCTCAACTCCAGACCAGCGGTAAGCCTTAACACCCGTCTCTAAGGGGAAACCAAACTCAAACAGAGCAATGGATACACCTCTTTTTAACCTTGTTATTCTATCGTCCACTGGGGGTTCTATCGTCCACTGGGGGTTCTATCTTCCACTGGGGGTTCTATCGTCCACTGGGGGTTCTATCTTCCACTGGGGGTTCTATCGTCCACTGGGGGTTCTATCGTCCACTGGGGGTTCTATCTTCCACTGGGGGTTCTATCTTCCACTGGGGGTTCTATCGTCCACTGGGGGTTCTATCTTCCACTGGGGGTTCTATCGTCCACTGGGGGTTCTATCGTCCACTGGGGATTCTATCGTCCACTGGGGGTTCTATCGTCCACTGGGGGTTCTATCGTCCACTGGGGGTTCTATCGTCCACTGGGGGTTCTATCGTCCACTGGGGGTTCTATCGTCCACTGGGGGTTCTATCTTCCACTGGGGGTTCTATCGTCCACTGGGGGTTCTATCTTCCACTGGGGGTTCTATCTTCCACTGGGGGTTCTATCTTCCACTGGGGGTTCTATCTTCCACTGGGGGTTCCATCTTCCACTGGGGGTTCTATCTTCCACTGGGGGTTCTATCGTCCACTGGGGGTTCTATCTTCCACTGGGGGTTCTATCGTCCACTGTGGGTTCTATCGTCCACTGTGGGTTCCATCTTCCACTGGGGGTTCTATCGTCCACTGGGGGTTCTATCGTCCACTGGGGGTTCTATCGTCCACTGTGGGTTCCATCTTCCACTGGGGGTTCTATCGTCCACTGGGGGTTCTATCGTCCACTGGGGGTTCTATCTTCCACTGGGGGTTCTATCGTCCACTGGGGGTTCTATCTTCCACTGGGGGTTCTATCTTCCACTGGGGGTTCTATCTTCCACTGGGGGTTCTATCTTCCACTGGGGGTTCCATCGTCCACTGGGGGTTCCATCGTCCACTGGGGGTTCTATCGTCCACTGGGGGTTCTATCTTCCACTGGGGGTTCTATCGTCCACTGGGGGTTCTATCGTCCACTGGGGGTTCTATCGTCCACTGGGGGTTCTATCGTCCACTGGGGGTTCTATCGTCCAATGGGGGTTCTATCTTCCATTTGGGGTTCTATCGTCCACTGGGGGTTCTATCTTCCACTGGGGGTTCTATCGTCCACTGGGGGTTCTATCGTCCACTGGGGGTTCTATCGTCCACTGGGGGTTCTATCTTCCACTGGGGGTTCTATCGTCCACTGGGGGTTCTATCGTCCACTGGGGGTTCTATCGTCCACTGGGGGTTCTATCGTCCACTGGGGGTTCTATCTTCCACTGGGGGTTCTATCTTCCACTGGGGGTTCTATCGTCCACTGGGGGTTCTATCTTCCACTGGGGGTTCTATCTTCCACTAGGGGTTCTATCTTCCACTGGGGGTTCTATCTTCCACTGGGGGTTCTATCGTCCACTGGGGGTTCTATCTTCCACTGGGGGTTCTATCGTCCACTGGGGGTTCTATCGTCCACTGGGGGTTCTATCTTCCACTGGGAGTTGTAGTCACTGGGATGACACAAGCACATGGCCTAGAGAGGACAGGTCCTAAGGATAACACACAGCGGCTGAGCCGGTTAACGGCTTCATTTTGGAGAACAGTGTGGATAGTCAAATTGAAAGGGGCCGGCCGATCCTCCATCCATTGATTCCCTCTCCAGGCACATTGTGGATATTGATGGCGGTCCACTGATGGATTTTTCCAAGAGCTGTTCTCCGCCCCAGGCTCATCAAACAGTTCCTCTGATGTAGACATGTGAAAAGGGGTTGGAGGCCCTTTTCTCAACATCTATGCTAAAAACACAGATGCATACTTGTATGAGCACAGAAATGTAAAATCTCAGCCCCTTGTGGAATATGAATGAAGACTAAATGTAAAGCATTACTTTGCAGTTTGAACTCCACCTGTGGTATTTGAGAGTGATTAACAGATTGCCAGAAGCTAGCAGAGAGGCTAGAGGGGGTAAGGCGAGCAGGCTGAGGTGACAGAGACTCTTAGCAGCCTGCAACAGCCCTTAGCAGTCTGACACAGTGTGTGTGTGTGTCTGTGTGTGTATGTGTGTGTCTGTCTGTGTCTGTGTGTGTATTTGTGTGTCTGTGTGTGTGTCTGTGTGTGTATGTGTGTGTCTGTCTGTGTCTGTGTGTGTATGCGTGTGTCTGTGTGTGTCTGTGTGTGTATGCGTGTGTCTGTGTGTGTCTGTGTGTGTATGTGTGTGTCTGTGTGTGTATGTGTGTGTCTGTGTGTGTGTGTATGTGTGTGTCTGTGTGTGTATGTGTGTGTATGTGTGTGTCTGTCTGTTACTGTGTGTGTATGCGTGTGTCTGTGTGTGTCTGTGTGTGTATGGGTGTGTCTGTCTGTGTCTTTGTGTGTCTGTGTGTCTGTGTGTGTATGTGTGTGTATGTGTGTGTCTGTCTGTGTCTGTGTGTCTGTGTGTATGTGTGTGTATGTGTGTGTATGTGTGTGTCTGTCTGTGTCTGTGTGTCTGTGTGTCTCTGTGTGTGTCTGTGTGTGTCTGTGTGTGTCTGTGTGCCGAGGTCTGGCCTCTGTGGGCTGCCTGCCGCGTAGCCCTGGTGATGGATGCAGATGCTACGGCGCGCCACCCTCACTCCCCACCAGTTTACCGCTGGTTATTTGTCACGTCTGTCACCGCAATGATCCTCTCACAAGGAGGCTGGCTCCCACTTCATCACTGTCCTTAAAACAAGGTGATACAGCAAGCTCCTCCTCACCCAGACACTGCAGAGGTAATAGTCTCAACCCTTATTCCAGAAAACGCCCCACTTCCTGCACGTCCTTTGTGCGTGGCGCAGCGTGTGGTTTGGGTTATATTCAGCCAGGGTGAATCACAGGCAAATGTCAGAAAGCAGCAGTGATCTAGGCTTTGCTTTCAGTCGTATTCCCATTTACTATGAATGTCACACCTTGTAAAAACATGTAGCATGTTGTGGGTAAGCAATACAACACCCAAGGCCACATTTTAAGTGATATTTATGAAAACACGAGTAAAGGTTGTGACAGCAGGGTGCAAAAATTGGAGACAAACAACCCACCCAAATAAACACAGGTTATGTTTATCATCAGATCATATACACCTGGTTTCTTACTTGAGAATAAAAGATTGAGAAAGAGAAAGAAAGAAAGAAAGCGAGAGAGAGAGAGAAAGAAAGAAAGAGAGAAAGACAGAGTGAGAGAGAAAGAAAGACAAGCAGGCAGGAGAGAAACAGAGAGAGATAAAGAAAGAGAGAAAGAGAGAAAGAAAGATAGAAAGAAAGAGAGAGAGAGAGAGAGAGAGAGGGAGAGAGAGAGAGAGAGAGAGATAGAGAGAGAGAGAGAGAGAAAGAGAGGGAGAGAGAGAGAGAGAGAGAGAGAGAGAGAGAGAGAGAGAGAGAGAGAGAGAGAGAGAGAGAGAGAGAGAAAGAAAGAAAGAAAGACAGGCAGGCAGGAGAGAAGCAGAGAGAGAAAATGAGGTAGGGACAGAGGAGAGGGAGTGATAAAGAGACAAAGAGAGTGATGAGGTGATGAACCAGAGGGTTTCTGATGAGGGAGACAGAGAGCACATGGAAATGCCACATGCAAATGAGACAGTAGAATGAACACTGAGTGAAGTGAGGTGGAAACTAAAGCCTGGATAAGACAGCCTGCCACTGCTAGTCTCAAACTGACCCACCCAGGAACCCTGGCTAGCCACCCATACAGCTACAAGCATGCACACACACACACACATACACTAATGTAAGTGAGCATAAAAGGGATCACGACGGGCAGCCTGGAAGCCATTCAGCGTGACATTGCAGCTGGGTGATTCCTCACGAAACCATGGTTTGGGGGCTTTTCTCTATATGTAATCAATAGAAGGGTCCTTTGGAGTAAGGATTGTTGACATATATTTGACATTTGTATCTTAAAGCATAATTGAGAAATATGTAATTGAAGTTGGACTATTTTTGACATTAACCTTTCCCAGGCCTCCGTTAAGACTCCATAATGTAAATGATACAGGCCTCCTTTAAGACTCCATAATATTAAATCTGTAAATGATACAGGCCTCCGTTAAGACTCCATAATATTAAATCTGTAAATGATACAGGCCTCCTTTAAGACTCCATAATATTAAATCTGTAAATGATACAGGCCTCCTTTAAGACTCCATAATATTAAATCTGAAGGTGCTACAAAAGCAAATATTGTTTGTCATATGAAGCTTTACCTTTCAATAACAATTTCCTTACATTATTTTATGAATATTGAAAATTCTAAACATGAATATTGAAAAGTTAAAAAAATTTATTTGACAAATGTTTCAATATATTGTTGAACATAATATACTCTACGGGCATATCAAAGTTCAAGAACGGGGATCACTGCTACATTTAAAGTTATGAACCAATTTGTAAGCATTAAGCTACCAACAGAGTGAATGTGAAAATGGATTCACATTCTCTGCTGGTAATTTGCAGGATGTGCAATGATATAAGTAAAAGGAGGGTTATGTTTGGTTACACGGCCTACTATATATTAGGGCCGGGAAGATACCAATACGAACTAATCTAACTAAACTAAACTGCTTGGAGTAGCCCTGGATTGTAAACTGTTATGATCAAAACATATTGATACAACAGTAGCTAAGATGGGGAGAAGTCTGTCCATAATAAAGTGCTGCTCAGCCTTCTCAACAACACTATCAACAAGGCAGGTCCTACATGCCCTAGTTTTGTCACACCTGGACTACTGTTCAGTCGTGTGGTCAGGTGCCACAACTGTTCAGTCGTGTGGTCAGGTGCTCAGAACAGGGCAGCACGGCTGGCCCTTAAAAGTACACTGGGAGCTGACATTAATGATCATGTCAATCATTCATGGCTCAAAGCGGAGGAGAGATTGACTTCATCACTACTTGTTTTTTTAAGAGGTGTTGACAAGCTGAAGGTCCCGAGATGTCTGTTTAAACTACTGGCACACAGCTCGGACACCCATGCATACCCCACAAGACAGACTATGGGAGGCACACAGTACTACATAGAGCCATGACTACATGGAACTCTATTCCACATCAGGTAACTGATCCAAGCAGTAGAATCAGATTTAAAAACAGATACAAATACACCTTATGGAACAGCGGGGACTGTGAAGAGACACACATACCGGTACAGACACACACATACGTACACACACATGCACTCTACACACACAAACATTGTAATATTGTTGTATGGTGGTATTATACATTTTGTATTGTAGTGGTGTAATAATGTTATATGATGTACTGTTTATCTTTTGTTTTATGTGTAATGTAATGTGTTTGGACCCCAGGAAGAGTATCTGCTGCCTTGGCAGGAACTAATGGGGATCCCTAATAAATACAAATAGCGATACAAGGAAACAAAACACTAAGCGACTATAACTTCTTTAGGAAAACAGCCCTAATGATGGAAACACACATCATGCTGTCATCCAGAGTCAGATTTATTTATTTTACAAGCTATAGCACACAATATTTTACATAGAGCAAGTTTTTAAAGGACCAACAATTTCGGATTGTTTCGTGTTTTCATTTTTGCCATGGAAAACATATTGCGATACTGGTATCGTCCCAGTCCTACTATACCAATTTTTCTGTATAAAATGGGCCGTAATTTTAAAGGCCCAATGCAGCCGTTTTTATATCAATATCAAATAATTTCTGATAAACGATTAAGTAAGTACCTTACTGTAACAGTTTTCCATTCAAATAAGAAATAAAAATGCATTTTAGCAAAAAACTTTGATATTTTTTGCTAGGACTGTCTGGGAGTGGCCTCAGTGGGGAGGGGAAAACTTAAAACTAGATGTTATTGGCAGAGAGGTTTGGAACGCTCTTTGTTATTGGTCTATTAACCAATGTGCCACCTGGTGATGTCACCAGGCAAGCCAAAACTCCCGCCGCCCATGCAAACAGGCTAATTCAAAGGTCCTGTGTAAACTGTAATTTTAACCAGAAACTATCAAGATATAACACTGATCAAATGTTTTCACATTTTTACAGTGTTACAGTAGTTTCATCAGCTGTTGTACAATATGATACAACATTTTCACTTAACTGGAACTTTACAACTAGCAGAGATCCCCACTCTAGAACTTTACTAGCAGAGATCCCCACTCTAGAACTTTACTAGCAGAGATCCCCACTCTGGAACTTTACTAGCAGAGATCCCCACTCTGGAACTTTACTAGCAGAGATCCCCACTCTGGAACTTTACAACTAGCAGAGATCCCCACTCTGGAACTTTACTAGCAGAGATCCCCACTCTGGAACTTTACAACTAGCAGAGACCCCCAATCTGGAACTTGACAACTAGCAGAGATCCCCACTCTGGAACTTTACAACTAGCAGAGATCCCCCCTCTGGAACTTTACTAGCAGAGATCCCCCCTCTGGAACTTTACAACTAGCAGAGATCCCCACTCTGGAACTTTACAACTAGCAGAGACCCCCACACTGGAACTTTACAACTAGCAGAGATCCCCACTCTGGAACTTTACAACTAGCTGAGACCCCCCCCCCCCCCCCCCTCTGGAACTTTACAACTAGCAGAGACCCCCCCCCCCTCTGGAACTTTACAACTAGCTGAGACCCCCCCCCCCCCCTCTGGAACTTTACAACTAGCAGAGATCCCCACTCTGGAACTTTACAACTAGCAGAGATCCCCCCCCCCCCCTCTGGAACTTTACAACTAGCAGAGATACCCACTCTGGAACTTTACAACTAGCAGAGATCCCCCCCCCCCCCCCTCTGGAACTTTACAACTAGCAGAGATCCCCCCCCCCCCCTCTGGAACTTTACAACTAGCAGAGATACCCACTCTGGAACTTTACAACTAGCAGAGATCCCCCCCCCCCCCCCCCCTCTGGAACTTTACAACTAGCAGAGATCCCCCCCCCCCCCCTCTGGAACTTTACAACTAGCTGAGACCCCCCCCCCCCCCTCTGGAACTTTACAACTAGCAGAGATCCCCACTCTGGAACTTTACAACTAGCAGAGATCCCCACTCTGGAACTTTACAACTAGCAGAGATACCCACTCTGGAACTTTACAACTAGCAGAGATCCCCCCCCCCCCCCCTCTGGAACTTTACAACTAGCAGAGATACCCACTCTGGAACTTTACAACTAGCAGAGATCCCCACTCTGGAACTTTACAACTAGCAGAGATCCCCACTCTGGAACTTTACAACTAGCAGAGATCCCCCCTCTGGAACTTTACAACTAGCTGAGACCCCCCCCCCCCCCCTCTGGAACTTTACAACTAGCAGAGATCCCCCCCCCCCCCCTCTGGAACTTTACAACTAGCAGAGATACCCACTCTGGAACTTTACAACTAGCAGAGATCCCCCCCCCCCCCCCCCTCTGGAACTTTACAACTAGCAGAGATCCCCCCCCCCCCCCTCTGGAACTTTACAACTAGCTGAGACCCCCCCCCCCCCCCTCTGGAACTTTACAACTAGCAGAGATCCCCACTCTGGAACTTTACAACTAGCAGAGATCCCCACTCTGGAACTTTACAACTAGCAGAGATACCCACTCTGGAACTTTACAACTAGCAGAGATCCCCCCCCCCCCCCTCTGGAACTTTACAACTAGCAGAGATACCCACTCTGGAACTTTACAACTAGCAGAGATCCCCACTCTGGAACTTTACAACTAGCAGAGATCCCCACTCTGGAACTTTACAACTAGCAGAGATCCCCCCTCTGGAACTTTACAACTAGCTGAGACCCCCCCCCCCTCTGGAACTTTACAACTAGCTGAGACCCCCCCCCCCCTCTGGAACTTTACAACTAGCAGAGATCCCCCCCCCCCCCCTCTGGAACTTTACAACTAGCTGAGACCCCCCCACCCTCTGGAACTTTACAACTAGCAGAGATCCCCACTCTGGAACTTTACAACTAGCAGAGATACCCACTCTGGAACTTTACAACTAGCAGAGATCCCCCCCCCTCTGGAACTTTACAACTAGCTGAGACCCCCCCCCCCCTCTGGAACTTTACAACTAGCAGAGATACCCACTCTGGAACTTTACAACTAGCAGAGACCCCTACTCTGGAACTTTACAACTAGCAGAGATCCCCCCCCCCCCCCTGGAACTTTACAACTAGCAGAAATCCCCCCCCCCTCTGGAACTTTACTAGCTGAGATCCCCCCCTCTGGAACTTTACAACTAGCAGAGATCCCCCCCCCCCTCTGGAACTTTACAACTAGCAGAGATACCCACTCTGGAACTTTATAACTAGCAGAAATCCCCACTCTGGAACTTTACAACTAGCAGAGATCCCCCCCCCCCCCCCCCCCCCTCTGGAACTTTACAACTAGCTGAGATCCCCACTCTGGAACTTTACAACTAGCTAAGATGGAACTTTGATATACCCATATAATATATTATCTTCAAACATATAAAGAAAAAGGTGCCAAATAAAATGTGGAATATTTTCAAAATTCATATTATATTTTTTATTTAACTAGGCAAGTCAGTTAAGAACAAATTTGTAGTTTCAATGATGGCCTAGGAACAATGGGTTAACTGCCTTGTTCAGGGGTAGAACAACAGATTTTTACCTTGTCAGCTTGAGCTTGCAACCTTTCGGTTACTAGTGCAACGCTCTAACCACTAGGCTACCTATCGCCCCGCTTATATCACAGAGCAAGCGGTAAAGCTTCATATGACACACATGCATGCTTTGTTACGCCTAAATATGAAACACTATGGAATCTTTAAAAAGCCTGGGTAAAGCCAAAATGTCACAAATGTTCTCATTTCAATTAAAGCCCTCATGCAGTCTTTGTAATTTTATTTTGATAATCATCATTGTATGTCTAATAAATTACGGTATGTGTTAATTTAAAGCTCCAATATGTAACTTTTTGGGAGCCTCGACCCAAATTCACATAGAAATGTGGAGTATAGACCTGTCATTCATATTGAAAGCAAGTATAAGAAGCGGTAGATCTGTTCTACGCATGCTATTTCTATGCTTCCCGTTCTGCTGTTTCGGTTCTGTGTATTTTAGTTTCAGTTTTGTACACCAGCTTCAAAACAGCTGAAAATACAATATTTTTTGGTAATTTAAAAGATTTTCACAGCGGTTTAAATGGTACAATGACTGTCTCTACATTATACATTGCTTATTTTGTCACATAAAATGAAATTAGGCAAACTATTCCAATTTTTGTAAGCATGAAATGGTGGAGTGATTTCTGTATATTGCACCTTTAATGAAAATAATATTATTTTTAATCACTTATTTCCCTGACCTTCCTTTGGCCCTTGAAATGCTCAGTCTGATTGTGTGGGCGTTAGGAAACACATTTGAAGATATCTACATACACAGTCCTGATTGTCTGATAGGATGGTCTTTCTAGAGCCCACCCCCATACCCAGATGAACAGTCATTGGTCTATTGTAATCAGATCACACTATGACATGATGTGGACCAAAAGTTCCATCCTACCTAAATACTCTGAAATTCCAGACATTTTTTTCAAACAGCTCTTACACAAAAACAGCATTATCATAATTTCAGAGTGTAATTTTAACCTTAATATAAAAATCTGTTTTTTAACTGCACTGCCCCATTAATTATTTTCTATTAATGCTTTAAGATACAAATGTCAAATATACATGTCAAAAATCCTTCCTCCAAAGGACCCTTCTAGTCTGCCCTACCAAGCAAAAGAGCAGTAACTGTACATTTGGTAAAAAAATGTGTTAATGACATTCTCGTTACATTAGATACATACTCTGTCATGAGGACAAATATCCTGTCTCCATTGTGTCTGGGTTATGGTGGAAATGGGAGGTCATTTTTACATTAACTGCAAAAATGTACAGTAAAACCAAGAGAAAAAGTGCCATCACACATGTGCCTTTTACCTTGGCTTCAATAAGCTTTGGGCTGCAGTGTCTACGGTTTACCTTGGTATTATTTATTGTTCTTCGCTGATACAAGTATAAAAATATACGAAACTGAGAGCCACATACAAATACATTTTATGAACAGAAGTTTGTGTTAAAAAAAATCGTCATGGAAACGTATTCTAGTGGGTGTACCAAGCAAGACGACAGTAACTGCCATCTAGGGTCAAAGTTCATGTCAGAGTTCAGGGTCAATATGAATCAAACATTACCTCATAGTAAGACAACAGATAACCACATTTCCAATGATCTTCCTACAACTAATTTGTCTGAACAATGTGAAAACTTTAAATACATTTTTCTCAGTTACACTCAATGAGCTGATACTGCCCTTTTGCTTGGTAAGGCAGTATCGATTACATTTTGTGAAAATCCCCCAAAATCATGATCTTGTTTTGTTCTAGTTTCGTGAGGAATCACCCAGCTGTGCCCATGAGCTGGCCTGTCCCTAAAGAGCGGTAGCCGTGTCACAGTCCCCCGCACCGCCATCTGAGCCCACATACAGCCAGGCAGCCGAGAAGAGAGAGAATAGAAAAACACCAATACAATCCATCACAGCAAGAATAATAACCCTCTCTCTGCATCTTGGGAAGACAAACCTCCTAGGTCACACACTTAGAAATAAAGAGCACAGGAATGTGTGGCATCTTCTCTGAACGTTTACTCTTAAAAAAATGCAGTTTGATAGGATGCAGGCAAAACAGTAAGAATGACATACCTCAGTTCCTCTTTTCCCTCTCTCTCTCATTCACTTTTTTCTACTGTATCTATGATTCACATATCAAAGCGGCTTCTGTACTATACAAATATGGCAATCTCTCTTTGGTACAGAGCAACAGACAGCAACACAGCAACAGACAGCAACAGAGCAATAGACAGCAACACATCAACAGACAGCAACTGATCAACAGACAGCAACTGATCAACAGACAGCAACACATCAACAGACAGCAACAGATCAACAGACAGCAACATAGCAACAGACAGCAACAGAGCAACAGACAGCAACAGAGCAATAGACAGCAAAAGAGCAATAGACAGCAACAGAGCAACAGACAGCAACAGAGCAACAGACAGCAACAGAGCAACAGACACAACAGAGCAACAGGCAGCAACAGAGCAACAGACAGAAACAGAGCAACAGACAGCAACAGAGCAACAGACAGCAACACATCAACAGACAGCAACTGATCAACAGACAGCAACACATCAATAGACAGCAACAGAGCAACAGACAGCAACAGAGCAACAGACAGCAACAGAGCAACAGACAGCAACAGAGCAACAGACAGCAACAGGAGACACAAGCTGATCGGATCTCTCTCACTGCTCCCTATTAGGGGCCACTCAATCAAAACAAATAGCTCAAGGCCGAGACAGCGATATTAGTAGATGTAGGTCATTTTTCTTCCAACTTCATATCAGTGATAGCCAAAACAGATTCAACATGAAAACAGATTCAACATGGAAACAGATTCAACATGGAAACAGATTCAACATGGGTCATTCTCTGCTAGATAAGACAAGGGATGCTGCTGATGACAGAAAACACAAAGCCTCAGTAGACAAGACTCTATTATGAAATAATAACCAACAGGATTTATACCTTAGTATACACTGAGTGTACAAAACATTAGGAACACCTGTTCTTTCCATGACATAGACTGACCAGGTGAATCCAGGTGAAAGCTATGATCCCTTATTGATGTTAAATCCACTTCAGTCAGTGTAGGTGAAGGGGAGGAGACAGGTTAAAGAAAGAGTTTTAACTTCTTATGGCTGGGGGCAGTATTGAGTAGCTTGGATGAATAAGGTGCCCAGAGGTGCCCTGAGGTGCCCAGAGTAAACTGCCTGCTACTCAGTCCCAGAAGCTAAGACATGCATATTATTAGTATATTTGGATAGCAAACACTCTGAAGTTTCTAAAATTATTTGAATGATGTCTGTGAGTACAACATAACTCATATGGCAGGCAAAAGCATGAGAAAAAATCCAACCAGGAAGTGGGAAATCTGAGGTTGGTCGGTTTTCAACTCATTCCCTATTGAAGATACAGTGGGATATTGGTCATGTTGCACTTCCTAAGGCTTCCAGTAGATGTCAACAGTCTTTAGAACCTTGTTTGATGCTTCTACTGTGAAGTGGGGGCTCATAAGGGCTGTTTGAGCCAGGTGTCTGGCAGAGTGCCATGAGCTAGTGACGCTTGTTCACGTGAGAGCGAGCTCTGTTCCATCGCATTTCTACAGACAAAGGAATTCTCCGGTTGAAACATTATTGAAGATTTATGTTAAAAACATCCTAAAGATTGATTCTATACTTCGTTTGACATGTTTCTACGAACTGTAATATTACTTTTCGTCTGCCCGCGAGTCGTGAGTTTAGATTGTGTACTGAACACGCGAACCAAAATGAGTTATTTGGACATAAATGATGGACTTTATGGAACAAATCAAGCATTTATTGTGGAACTGGGATTCCTGGGAGTGCATTCTGATGAAGATCATCAAAGGTAAGGGAATATTTATAATGCTATTTCTGACATCTGTTGACTCCACAACATGGCGGATATCTTTATGGTTGTTTTGGGCTCTGAGCGCTGTACTCAGATTATAGCATGGTGTGCTTTTTCCGTAAAGTTTTTTGAAATCTGACACAGCGGTTGCATTAAGGAGAAGTTTATCTATAATTCCATGCCTAACAATTGTATCTTTTAGCAATGTTTATTATGAGTATTTCTGTAAATTGATGTGAATCACCGGATGTTTTGGAGGCAAAACATTACTGAACGTAACGCGCCAATGTAAACTGAGATTTTTGGATATAAATATGAACTTTACCGAACAAAACATACATGTATTGTGTAACATGAAGTCCTATGAGTGTCATCTGATGAAGATCATCAAAGGTTAGTGATTCATTTTATCTCTATTTCTGCTTTTTGTGACTCCTTTCTTTGGCTGGAAAATAGCTGTGTTTTTCTGTGAATAGGTGCTGACCTAACATAATGATATGTTGTGCTTTCGTCGTAAAGCCTTTTTGAAATCGGACACTGTGGGATTAACAACAAGTTTATCTGTAAAATACTTGTATGTCTGAGGAATTTTAATTATGAGATTTCCGTTGTTTTGAATTTGGTGTCCTGTACTTTCACTGGCAGTTGTCATATCGATCCCGTTAACAGGATCCCAGCCCTAAGAAGTTTTAAGACAATTGAGACATGGATTGTGTATGTGTGCCATTCAGAGGGTGAATGGGCAAGACAAAAGATTTAAACTCTACGGTCGATGTCCGTGCCCCCGTGGAAATCTAATTAGCATAATACAAAAATCATCCCAAAATCTGTTAATTTAAGCTAGAGAGATGTTTTTTTTGTTACATTGGATGTGTGTCAATCCACCGCATCTACTGATGTCGCAATTTCGCATCTGCAGTGAAAGGTGACAGAGCTAGAGTGGAGTTTGTCAGACCATGAGACATCCTGAAAATCGGTCTTCTCACAAAATCGCCTGTAGCATCCGAACGGTTTGACACACTAATATGACCCCTCTTTGGAAAGATGAGACTCTCACGAACACGTAAATGTCAGTTGGACGCCCACAGGCCTCACAAGACTCGTCTGAAGGTCCCCCGGTACCTCTTCAAAACATTTATTGAAGTATATAGGGAGGCTGTTTAGTGCCAAAACTAAGGGGTTTCCTGATCGTTCTTATATCTCTCAGATATAGGACAGACATTTCAGAACAAACTTCCTTTAGATTTTTTTTTTTTTTTTTTTGGGGGGGGGGGGGGCATCCATCCACCTGACAGGTGTGGCATATCAAGAAGCTGATTAAACAGAATGATCGTTACAAAGGTGTGCCTTGTGCTAGGGACAATAGAAGGCCACTCTAAAATGTGCAATTTTGTGACACAACACAATGCCACAGATGTCTTAAGTCTTGAGGGAGCGCAAAATTGGCATGCTGACTGCAGGAATGTCCACCTGAGCTGTTGCCAGAGAATTTAATGTTCATTTCTCTACCATAAGCCGCATTCAAAGATGTTTAAAATAATTTGGCAGTACTTCCTGTGTAAAGATCATTCTGTTCAATCAGCTTCTTGATATGTCACACCTGTCAGATGAATGTATTATCTTGGCAAAGGAGAAATGTTCACTAACAGGGATGTAAACAAATTTGTGCACAACATTAGAGAGAAAATAATTTTTTTGTACGTATGGAAAATTTCAGGGATCTTTTATTTCAGCTCATGAAACATGGGACCAATACTTTACATGTTTTTGTATTTTTTTTCAGTATATACATACAGTACATACACATACAGTTGAAGTCGGAAGTTTAAATACACTTAGGTTGGAGTCATTAAAACTCGTTTTTCAATTACTCCACAAATTTCTTGTTAACAAACTATAGTTTTGGCAAGTCAGTTAGGACATCTACTTTGTGCATGACACAAGTCATTTTTCCAACAGTTGTTTATAGACAGATTATTTCACTTATAATTCACTGTATCTCAATTCCAGTGGGACAGAAGTTTACATACACTTAGTTGACTGTGCCTTTAAACAGCTTGGAAAATTCCAGAAAATGATGTCATGGCTTTAAAATCTTCTGATAGGCTAATTGACATATTTTGAGTCAATTGGAGGTGTACCTGTGGATGTATTTCAACGCCTACCTTCAAACTCAGTGCCTCTTTGCTTGACATCATGGGAAAATCAAAAGAAATCAGCCAAGACCTCAGAAAGAAAATTGTAGACCTCCACAAGTCTGGTTCATCCTTGGGAACAATTTACAAATGCATGAAGGTACCACGTTCATCTGTACATACAATAGTACGCAAGTATAAACACCATGGGACCACGCAGCCCTCATACCGCTCAGGAAGGAGACGCGTTCTGTCTCCTAGAGATGAACGTACTTTGCTGCAAAAAGTGCAAATCAATCCCAGAACAACAGCATAGGACTTTGTAAAGATGCTGGAGGAAACAGGTACAAAAGTATCTATATCCACAGTAAAACAAGTCCTATATCAACATAACCTGAAAGGCCGCTCAGCAAGGAAGAAGCCACTGCTCCAAACCCGCCATAAAAAAGCCAGACTACGGTTTGCAACTGCACATGGGAACAAAGATTGTACTTTTTGGAGAAATGTCCCCTGGCCTGATGAAACAAAAACCGAACTGTTTTTGACTCAGTTACACCAGCTCTGTCAGGAGGAATGGGCCAAAATTCACCCAACTTATTGTGGGAAGCTTGTGGAAGGCTACCCAAAACATTTGACCCAAGTTAAACAATTTAAAGGGAATGCTACCAAATACTAATTGAGTGTATGTAAACTTCTGACCCACTGGGAATGTGATGAAAGAAATATAAACTGAAATAAATCATTCTCTCTACTACTATTCTGACATTTCACATTATTTAAATAAAGTGGTGATCCTAACTGACCTAAAACATGGATTCTTTTACTAGGATTAAATGTCAGGAGTTGTGAAAAACGGAGTTTAAACGTAATTGGCTAAGGTGTATGTAAACTTCTGACTTCAACTGTATACAGTGAGTATATATATATACTGTTTACACACACACACACACACACACACACACACACACACACACACACACACACACACACACACACACACACACACACACACACACACACACACACTCATTGGCCATTTTATTAGGTACAACAATCTAGTACCGGGTCGGACCCCCTTTGCCTCCAGAACAGCCTGGATTCTTCGGGGCATGGACATGTTGCTCAATTGGTATCAAGGGACCTAACGTATGCCAGGAAAACATTCCCCGTAACACCACCGCCACCACTAGCCTGTACCGTTGACACCAGGCAGGATGGGGCCAGGGACTCATGCTGCTTACGCCAAATCCTGATTGCCATCAACATGACACAACAGGAACCGGGATTCATCAACGAGCTGTTTTCGCCCACAGTACTGCTGCTGACTGAATGTTTTGTGTTTGTTGCACCATTCTCGGTAAACCCTAGACACTGTCGTGTGTGAAAAACCCAGGAGGCCGTTCTCTGAGATATTGGAACTGGCGTGCCTGGCACCGACGATCATACCACGCTCAAAGTCGCTCAGGTCACTTGTTTTGCTCATTCTAACATTTAATCAAACAGTAACGGAATGCCTAGACGCCTGCTTTATTTAGCAAGCCACGGCCAAGGGACTTCGTGAACCAGGTGGTGTACCTAATAAACTGGCCACTGAGTGTATATTGTTAAGGGAATGACATTATCTATCAATTGTCTCACACCTGTCAACCATTACCACAACACATTGATGTGTTCGTGTGTCAGTATTTATGCCTGTGTGTGTGTGTGCCTGTGTGTCTGTGTGTGTGTGTGTGTGTGTGTGTGTGTGTGTGTGTGTGTGTGTGTGTGTGTGCCTGTGTGTCTCTGTGTGTGTGTGTGTGTGTGTGTGTGTGTGTGTGTGTGTGTGTGTGTGTGTGTGTGTGTGTGTGTGTGTGTGTGTGTGTGTGTGTGTGTGTGTGTGTGTGTGTGTGTGTGTGTGTGCGTACATCCCAACAGCCTCCCATTTATCAGGGACCTCCACACCTCTAAGCCGCTCATATCACGCACATCCCATTAAGATGCTACTGATGAAACAGTCCATTTACACTTCAGACCCTGCAAATTAACCAATTGTCAGCTTATTAAAACAGTAATAGAATTTAATGTGTTCCCCAATTCCCCTTGCTGTTACTGAGATGCTGGAGAATGGCCTTTTGCCTGCAAGGTTAATGGAATCCATATTTTCCATTTAAATTTGTATTTTTTCTAACCTGCAAAAGATGCACAAGTGGTGGTTATTAGTCTGTACTGTAACAAAGCCTCTTTCTTTCTCCCCCCCTTCTCCCCCCCCCCCCCTCCCCCCCTTCTTTCCCCCCTTCTCTCCACCCTCTCTCTCTCTGCTGCAGAAAATCAGCATGAAATGCCGCTATTGTTTCACATTGGCGTGTGGTCAAGGTGGATAAAATTAGACCAGCAAGAAGCAACTAACTTTAGCCTAGGACTCATAAACTCTCTGACAGATTGTGTGATTGAAAAACTTCCAAGACTCCTGAACAGCACGCATTAGGACAAGCAGTGTTTGCACAAATCAAATCAAATCAAATGTTATATAGCCAAGAAATCGTTACTTATTGTGCATTTATTCCTCGTGTTTTTATTTTCTATATTTCTTTAATTTTTCATTGTTGGGAAAGGCCAGTAAATAAGCATGTCACTGTTAGTCTACACCTGTTTTTCCCAAACATGTGACAAATACAATTTGATTTGATTTCTGCAAACACTTTACATAGCAGTGTGGTACATCGAGACGGATAGAAGTGAGTGCTTGGTGTGCAGAATCACCGCTCCCAGATCATGAGCAGTCAGGATTGATATGGACAAAATGCCTCCCTGCTGCTTCTCATAATGCATGCAGGACAGGAGTCTGGGAACCCTCTCCTGCTGTCTGTCAGAGGGTCTATGAGTCCTATGCTAAGGTAAATGCCTCCCTGCTGCTTCTCATAATGCATGCAGGACAGGAGTCTGGGAACCCTCTCCTGCTGTCTGTCAGAGGGTCTATGAGTCCTATGCTAAGGTAAATGCCTCCCTGCTGCTTCTCATAATGCATGCAGGACAGGAGTCTGGGAACCCTCTCCTGCTGTCTGTCAGAGGGTCTATGAGTCCTGTGCTAAGGTAAATGTCTTCTTGCCGGTCTTATTTTAAGAGCCTCGTAAAAATCTGGATGTGCCTCAGTCCCTTTAGCCTGAACAGAGGTGACAGATGTAGAGGTAAGACCCCCCCACACACACACACACACACACACACACACACACACACACACACACACACACACACACACACACACACACACACACACACACACACACACACACACACACACACACACACACACACACACACACACACACACACACACAGATAATGCTTTATTTTCCTCTCCTCTCTCTTCTCCTCATGTCCTCTTTACAGTGGGCATCTTTTCTGCAGAAGAATTTGATGTTGAGAGTACCAAGACCCTGAGAATGAAACTGAAATCGCTGCCACTCCTTCTTATGTCAGATGAAGCAAAAGGCGTGTCTTAGGAGCAGGGTTTCCCCAAACTCGGTCCTGGGGCACGTTTGGTTTTTGCCCTGGCACTGACATTTGACTCAAATAACCAACTCATCATCAAGCTTTGATTATTTGAATCCGCTGTGTAGGGCTAGGGCAAAAGCCAAAGCCAAATATTAAAAACTCACTTTCCTTTCATCAAGATTAGAAACTCACTTTTCTTTTATCAAGATTAAAAACTCACTTTCCTTTTATCAAGATTAGAAACTCACGTTCCTTTTTATCAAGATTAAAAACTCACTTTCTGTTTTTTTGGAACCATGTTCAAAATATCGCCCTTTCTAAAACAAGCCAAACAAAGAAATTCCAGTTTCATCCGCCTGAAAAGACAGAACAAATATTTCAACAAACATTATGATTAAACTCAAAATATACTAATCGATAATAAACAAATAGTACTGCTGGGCGATGTGGAAAGTCATAGTTAAAAAAACAATGTAATAATACTCAAAGTAAAAATATGAATCTTTAACTTACAATTTGTAGATACTATGCGATTAGAAAGGTTCAGAATTGATGAGAAACATCACCGCACAGTTGAAAAATATATGGCACATGGAAATCATAAGGTGGAGGTTTACAGAGAATGGTGGGATGTGCTGAGAGCAGCTGAGGGGTGGGTTTAAAAGCCCCTTATGTAAAATAGTTATGACAGAATTGTTTTATATAATGTATATCGGATGTCTTTAAGTACCGTCTCTCCAGATGTAATGTACAGTGCATTCGGAAAATATTCAGACCCCTTGACTTTTTCCACATTTTGTTATGTTACAGCCTTATTCTAAAATGTGTTAAATAAATAAAAATCCTCAGTCTCCACACAATACCCCATAATGACAAAGCAACAGGTTTTTTAAAAATTGATTGGACATGATTTGGAAAGGCACACACCTGTCTATATAAGGTTCCACAGTTGACAGTGTATGTCAGAGCAAAAACCAAGCCATGAAGTCGAAGGAATTTTCTGTAGAGCACCGAGACAGGATTATGTCGAGGCACAGATCTGGGGAAGGGTACCAACACATTTCTCCATAATTGAAGGTCCCCAAGAACACAGGGGCCTCCATCATTCTTAAATGGAAAAAGGTTGGAACCACCAAGACTCTTCCTAGAGCTGGCCACCCGGCCAAACTAAGTATTCGGGGGAGAAGGGCCTTGGTCAGGGAGGTAACCAAGACCCCTATGGTTACTCTGACAGAGCTCTAGAGTTCCTCTGTGGAGATGGGAGAACCTTCCAGAAGAACAACCATCTCTGCAGCACTCCACCAATCTACACTCCATCAACCAAACCACTCCTCAATCAAAGGCACATGACAGCCCGCTTGGAGTTTGCCAAAAGGCACCTAAAGGACTTACAGACCATGAGAAACAAGATTCTCTGGTCTGATGAAACCAAAATTGAACTCTTTGGCCTGAATGCCAAGCATCACGTCTGGAAGAAACCTGGCACCATCCCTATGGTAAAGCATGGTGCTGTTGGGGATGTTTTCAGCGGCAGGGACCGGGAGACTAGTCAGGATCGAGGGAAAGATGAACGGAGCAAAGGACAGAGAGATCCTTGATGAAAACCTGCTCCAGAGCGCTCAGGACCTCAGACTGAGGCGAAGGTTCACCTTCCAACAGGACAACGACCCTAAGCACACAGCCAAGACAACACAGGAGTGGCTTTGGTACAAGTCTCTGAATGTCAGAGCCCAGACTTGAACCCGGTTGAACATCTCTGGAGAGACCTGAAAATAGCTGTGCAGCGACGATCCCTATCCAACCTGACAGAGCTTGAGAGGATCTGCAGAGAAGAATGGGAGAAACTCCCCGAATACAGGTGTGCCAAGCTTGTAGAGTCATACCCAAGAAGACTCTAGGCTGTAATCGCTGCCAAAGGTACTTCAACAAAGTACTGAGTAAAGGGTCTGAATACTTACGTAAATGTGATATTTTTGTTTGTTTATTTAAAAAAAAAACATTTGCTAAAAAACTGTTTTTGTTTTGTCATTATGGGGTATTGTGTGTAGATTGATGAAGAAAAACAACTATTTAATCAATTTTAGAATAAGGCTGTAATCTAACAAAATGGGTGTGTGAATACTTTCCGTAGGCACTGTACACTATCGTAGGAGGAGAATCATGTCATTAATATCCAAATATATTGTTACAAGTGTTAATTTGATCTTCACAGGCTCGGCAATTTAATTCTCCCCTCCTGTAAATATTCATATCTCATACTGCGTTATTCCAACACGATCAATGCACTCCGTCTCCAATACCAGCAGATCTTTGATCAGCCAGACTTAGCTGGGACTGTGTTCTTTAACAATTAAATGAAGTAGAAAGAGAAGGACAAACAGCGGGGAAGGACAGAAGAAAGAGATTTAAAGAAGAGAGAAGCGCGAGAATATGGAATCACTCGACAGACTAAAAAGACCACCAACAAGACAACGCCTGAAATATGAGCGTCAATATTTTGATGTAAATTGCAATTTAGCTTAATTCTACATTTTTGGACACACAGTATGTTGTAGTAAGAGCCCTCGATAAATTAGGCCAGTGTGTGTGTGTTGAAACGGTGGGCCCGTTAAACAGTAATGGAGGGAAAGGCGATTTGAGCTTTGATTGAGCATGGCCATTCGTCTTCCTGCCAGCGCTTAAGCAAAGATTGGTTAACCTTTACAGGAAACTAAAAGGAAAATAGACAGGCAGAGAACGAGGAGGATTAAACACCTGACAGGTCTCAAACCGGGAAAAAATAGCCAAGGCGGAAGAGCAAATCTGACTGGTAAATACAGCAAGGCTCCTCTCCCTTATGTAACTGGTAGAGTAAATACAGCAAGGCTCCTCTCCCCTATGTAACTGGTAGAGTAAATACAGCAAGGCTCCTCACCCCTATGTAACCGGTAGAGTAAATACAGCAAGGCTCCTCTCCCTTATGTAACTGGTAGAGTAAATACAGCAAGGCCCCTCTCCCCTATGTAACCGGTAGAGTAAATACAGCAAGGCTCCTCTCCCCTATGTAACTGGTAGAGTAAATACAGCAAGGCTCCTCTCCCCTATGTAACTGGTATAGTAAATACAGCAAGGCCCCTCTCCTCTACTGTGTAACTGGTATAGTAAATACAGCAAGGCTCCTCTCCCCTGTGTAACTGGTATAGTAAATACAGCAAGGCCCCTCTCCTCTACTGTGTAACTGGTAGAGTAAATACAGCAAGGCTCCTCTCCTCTACTGTGTAACTGGTAGAGTAAATACATCAAGGCTCCTCTCCTCTACTGTGTAACTGGTAGAGTAAATACATCAAGGCTCCTCTCCTCTACTGTGTAACTGGTAGAGTAAATACAGCAAGGCTCCTCTCCCTTATGTAACTGGTAGAGTAAATACAGCAAGGCTCCTCTCCTCTATGTAACTGGTAGAGTAAATACAGCAAGGCTCCTCTCCTCTACTGTGTAACTGGTATAGTAAATACAGCAAGGCTCCTCTCCCTTATGTAACTGGTATAGTAAATACAGCAAGGCTCCTCTCCCCTATGTAACTGGTAGAGTAAATACAGCAAGACACCTCTCCCTTATGTAACTGGTAGAGTAAATACAGCAAGGCTCCTCTCCCTTATGTAACTGGTAGAGTAAATACAGCAAGACACCTCTCCCCTATGTAACTGGTAGAGTAAATACAGCAAGACACCTCTCCCTTATGTAACTGGTAGAGTAAATACATCAAGGCTCCTCTCCTCTACTGTGTAACTGGTAGAGTAAATACATCAAGGCTCCTCTCCTCTACTGTGTAACTGGTAGAGTAAATACAGCAAGGCTCCTCTCCCTTATGTAACTGGTAGAGTAAATACAGCAAGACACCTCTCCCCTATGTAACTGGTAGAGTAAATACAGCAAGGCTCCTCTCCCTTATGTAACTGGTATAGTAAATACAGCAAGGCTCCTCTCCCCTATGTAACTGGTAGAGTAAATACAGCAAGGCTCCTCTCCTCTATGTAACTGGTAGAGTAAATACAGCAAGGCTCCTCTCCTCTACTGTGTAACTGGTATAGTAAATACAGCAAGGCTCCTCTCCCCTATGTAACTGGTAGAGTAAATACAGCAAGGCTCCTCACCTCTACTGTGTAACTGGTATAGTAAATACAGCAAGGCTCCTCTCCCCTATGTAACTGGTAGAGTAAATACAGCAAGGCTCCTCTCCCCTGTGTAACTGGTAGAGTAAATACAGCAAGGCTCCTCTCCCCTATGTAACTGGTAGAGTAAATACAGCAAGGCTCCTCTCCCTTATGTAACTGGTAGAGTAAATACAGCAAGGCTCCTCTCCCCTGTGTAACTGGTAGAGTAAATACAGCAAGGCTCCTCTCCCCAATGTAACTGGTAGAGTAAATACAGCAAGGCCCCTCTCCTCTACTGTGTAACTGGTAGAGTAAATACAGCAAGGCTCCTCTCCCCTATGTAACTGGTAGAGTAAATACAGCAAGGCTCCTCACCTCTACTGTGTAACTGGTATAGTAAATACAGCAAGGCTCCTCTCCCCTATGTAACTGGTAGAGTAAATACAGCAAGGCTCCTCTCCCCTGTGTAACTGGTAGAGTAAATACAGCAAGGCTCCTCTCCCCTATGTAACTGGTAGAGTAAATACAGCAAGGCTCCTCTCCCTTATGTAACTGGTAGAGTAAATACAGCAAGGCTCCTCTCCCCTGTGTAACTGGTAGAGTAAATACAGCAAGGCTCCTCTCCCCAATGTAACTGGTAGAGTAAATACAGCAAGGCCCCTCTCCTCTACTGTGTAACTGGTAGAGTAAATACAGCAAGGCTCCTCTCCTCTACTGCGTAACTGGTGGAGTAAATACAGTTGGTAAAATCTGTCAGTTAACCCCTAAAACAACTGCTCCCCCGCCCCTCTCGGATTCAGAGGTTGGGTTAAATGCGGAAGACACATTTACGTTGAATGAATTCAGTTGACTGTTGGGCGGAACATAGTGTAAAAGGTGATTGGTTTGTCTGTGCAGATTAAGATAGCCCGAGGTTGATAGCATGAGGACTCAACCGTATACCTGCGTTCTGTCACAGTTCACACTATAATGTGCTCCTTCCTGCAAGGTTCCACACAGCTGACTTCCTGCAGATAGTAAACCCACAAGATGTCTCACATGCTGCGGTCATACCTAAACGGATCTTAGCTATACGCCCAGTCTTATGACTAAGTCCCACAAAGACAAGTTTATATCAGGTTAGATAAAACACTAGCATATAACAAGAGATGCTTCTTTAAGCAGTAAAACACGGGATAGCATGACTAATTAGGTCATTTTTCCACGACAAAATGCATCCTACAGGGATGATTTCAGATAGTTTCTGGGTTTGGGTGTTTTCCTTTAACACGCACAGTTTAAGCTACTCCAGGAAGTGACGTTGCAATCACTCCAGTTGAAGGCCGACCGGGGTACTGCAGGCTGCCGTTAGCAACTCAATTATCCTTATAACTTATTCTGTGTGCGATTTTAAAATCAAATTGGATCAAGGATAAACAGTCCTCTTCAGAAAGTATACACATCCCTCAACTTATTTCACATTTTCTTGTTTTACAGCCTGAATTCAACATTTATTAAATAGATTTTTTTCCTCACCCATCTACTGTCACGTCCTGACCATAGTTCTTATGTGTGTTGCTTGTTTTAGTGTTGGTCAGGACGTGAGCTGGGTGGGCATTCTATGTTGTGTGTCTAGTTTGTCTGTTTCTGTGTTCAGCCTAATATGGTTCTCAATCAGAGGCAGCTGTCAATCGTTGTCCCTGATTGAGAATCATATATAGGAGGCTTGTTTTGTGTTGGGATTTTGTGGGTGATTGTTTCCTGTCTCTGTGTTTGTGTTCTGCACCAGATAGGACTGTTTTCGGTTTTCACATTTATTGTTTTGTTGTTTGTAGTGTTCACATTTTCTTTATTAAATTATGTTGAACACTAGCTGCGCTGCGTTTTGGTCCTCTCCTTCATCCCAGGAAGAAAACCATTACATCTACACACAATACCCTACAATACCCCTAAGACAAAGTGAAAAAAATATATATATATATTTTTTAAATTTACATAAATAAGTCTAAACTTTGTAGAAGCACCTTTGGCAACGATTACAGCTGTGAGTCTTTCTGGGTAAGAGCTTTCCTGTAACGTTCGTTCTCCTCCTCGTCTGAGGAGGAACAAGGATCGGACCAATATGCAGCGAGGTATGAAGAGATAATGATTTATTTGAAGAAAGACGAACACGAAGCACACTTGATAAATGACAAAACAACAAAACGACGTAAACAGACCTGAACTTGAGAACATATAACAATGAACGCACGAACAGGAAAGAACGAACGAAACGAGACGAGACTGTACCGTGTGGTGCAACAAACACAGACACAGCAGCAATCACCCACAAACAAACAGTGTGAACAGCCTACCTTAATATGGTTCTCAATCAGAGGAAACGTAAAACACCTGCCCCTGATTGAGAACCATATCAGGCTAATTGAAAAGAACCCAACATAGAAACACATAACATAGAATGCCCACCCAGCTCACGTCCTGACCATACTAAACAAAGACAAAATAAAGGAAATAAGGTCAGGAACGTGACATTTCCACACGTTGGTTCGTGCAACGTTTGCCAATTATTATTTTCAAAATAGTATTGTGGAGTAACTACAATGTTGTTGATCCATCCTCAGTTTTCTCCCATCACAGCCATTAAACTCTGTAACTCTTTTAAAGTATTGATACACCATCCAAAGTGTAATTAATAACTTACCATGCTCAAAGGGATATTCAATGTCTGCTTTTTAAATTTTTTATCCATCTTTCTTTGCAAGGCATTGGAAAACCTCCCTGGTCTTTGTGTTTGAATCATTGTTTTAAATGCACTGCTCGACTGAGGGACCTTACAGATAATTAATTGTGTGGGGTACAGAGATGAGGTAGTCATTAAAAAAAAATGTTTAAACACTATTATTGCACACAGAGTGAGTCCGTGCAACTTATTATGTGACCTGTTAAGCAAAAGTTTCCTCCTGAACTTATTTAGACTTGGCATAAGAAAGGGGTTGAACACTTGTTGACTCAAGACATTTCAGCTTTACATTTTTTATTACATTTGTAAAACTTTAGAAAAACATATCTCCACTTTGACATTATGGAGTACTGTGTTTAGTCCAGTGACCAAAAATATCAATCTAATACATTTTAAATTCAGGCTGTAACTCAACAAAATGTGGAAAAAGTCAAGGGGTGTGAATACTTTCTGAAGGCACTGTATCTGGTATAATATAATCAATTATTGGTACCATGATTGCCTTTTTTCTAATTACTATAATGGGGATCCTGTTCATCAACTATTACTGTTGATTTGGATGGACTATTACTGTTGATTTGGATGGATTATTACTGTTGATTTGGATGGACTATTACTCTTGATGTGGCCTCTTTTGACCTCACCCTTTCCCAATCCCCTCCAACTCACGCTTGACCTGATCTTTACTAGAGGCTGCTTGCCTACTAATTACACTGCAACTCCCCTTCAGGTCTCTGATCACTACTTTGTTTCCTTTTCTGTCTCCCTCTCTTCCAACCCTACCCAGATGGTCATGTGCCATTGCAATATTTTCTCTCTCTCTCTCTCTCTCTCTCTCTCTCTCTCTCTCTCTCTCTCTCTCTCTCTCTCTCACTCTCTCTCTCTCCTCTCTTCTTCTCATCTCTACTCACTCTCTCTCTCTCTCTGCACTCTCTCTCGCTCTCTCTCTCTCTCTCTCTCTCTCTCTCTCTCTCTCTCTCTCTCTCTCTCTCTCTCTCTCTCTCTCTCTCTCTCTCTCTCCATCTCTCCCTTCTGCTAAATCCTTTCCCCTCTTGTCTCCTGATTCTGCCTCTTCGACCCTACTCTCCTCCCTTTCCTCATCCTATGACTTGCACTGCCCCCTTCCTCCCGGCCGGCTCGGCCCTCCCCTCCTGCTCCGTGGCTGAGTGACTCATTGCGAGCTTACAGAACAGGGCTGTTCTGGAGGACCTATCATCCTTTCACTCCCACCTCTTCCTCTGTATCGGCTGCTAAATCCACCTTCTACCACTCTAAATTTCAAGCGTCTGCCTCTAACCCTAGGAAACTCTTTTCCACCTTCTCCTCCCTCCTTAATCTTCCACCCCCTCCCGCTCCCTCCTCCCTCTCTGCGGACGACTTTGTCAACCACTTTGAAAAAAAGGTTGACGACATCTGCTACTCATTCATCCTATTGAGTCCACTGGTCTCATTCACACAGAACTACCCTACGCCTTGACCTCTTTCTCCCCTCTCTCTCCAGATGACATCCTGCGACTAGTGAGGTCTGGCCGCCTGACAACCTGCCCGCTCGACCCCATCCCTTCTCCAGACCTTCACTGGAGACCTTCTCCCATTCTTCACTTTCCTCATCAACTCATCCTTGACCACTGGCTGCGTCCACTCTGTCTTCAAAATGGCCCGAGTTGCTCCCCTCCTCAAGAAACCAACACTTGACTCATCTGACGTCAAAAACTATAGACCTGTATCCCTTCTTTGTCTTTTTCAAAACAATTGAGAGTGCTATCTCGTATCAACTTTCTCGTTATCTCTCTGAAAAAACAATCTTCTTGACCCTAACCAGTCAGGCTTCAAGACGGGTCACTCAACCAGGACTGCTCTTCTTTGTGTCATGGAGGCTCTCCGCACTGCCAAAGCTGACTCTCTCTCCTCTGGTCATCCTTCTAGATCTATCTGCTGCCTTTGACACCTTTGACACAGGCTATGCATACTCTTGGATTGCATCCTACCTGGCAGCCCTCTCCTACCAGGTGACGTGGAGAGGATCTGTGTCTGCACCACCTGCTCTCACTACTGGTGTCCCCCAGGGCTCAGTTCTAGGCCCTTACCTCTTCTCTCTACACACCAAGTCACTAGGCTCCATCATATCATTCACATGGTCTCTCCTATCATTCACATGGTCTCTCCTATCATTTACATGGTCTCTTCTATCATTCACATGGTCTGTCCTATCATTGCTATGTGGATGGCACTCAACTACTTTTCTCCTTCCCCCCTTCTGACACACAGTTGGCGACACGCATTTCTGAGTGTCTGGCAGATATCCCAACGGAAGAAGTCCTGCCCGCTCAATGGCCTTTCCATCATGGTTGACAACTCCACAGTGTCCCCCTCCCAGAGTGTAAAGAACCTTGGCGTGACCCTGGACAACACCCTGTCGTTCACTGCAAACATCAAAGCAGTGACACATTGCTGCAGGTTCATGCTCTACAACATCCGTAGAGTACAACCCTGCCTCACACAGGAAGCGGCGCAGGTCCTAATCTAGGCACTTGTCCTCTCCCGTCTGGACTACTGCAACTCTCTGTTGGCTGGGCTCCCTGTTGTGCCATCAAACCCCTGAAACTTATCCAGAATGCAGCAGCCCGCCTAGTTTTCAACCTTCCCAAGTTCTCTCATGTCAACCCGCTTCTCCGCACACTCCACTGGGTTCCAGTTGAAGCATCCACTACAAGAACATGGTGCTTGCCTACGTAGCAGCAAGAGGAACTGTTCTGTACCTTCAGGCTATGCTCAAAGGCTTCAGGCTATGCTCAAAGGCTTCAGGCTATGCTCAAAGGCTTCAGGCTATGCTCAAAGGCTTCAGGCTATGCTCAAAGGCTTCAGGCTATGCTCAAACCAACCCGAGCACTCCGTTCTGCCCACTCAGGTCTCTTGGCCCTCCCACCCCTACGGGTTGAGGAAAATGTACTTTCTATGCCTGTGATATGTGGTTGCCTCACCTAGCTACCTGAAGATGTATGATGTGGTTGTCTCACCTAGCTACATGTAGATGAATGATGTGGTTGTCCCACCTAGCTACCTGTAGATGAATGATGTGGTCGTCCCACCTAGCTACCTGTAGATGAATGATGTGCTTGTCTCACCTAGCTACCTTAAGATGAATGATGTTGTTGTCCCACCTAGCTACCTTAAGATGAATGATGTGGTTGTCCCACCTAGCTACCTTAAGATGAATGATGTGGTTGTCCCACCTAGCTACCTTAAGATGAATGATGTGGTTGTCCCACCTAGCTATCTTAAGATGAATGATGTGGTTGTCTCACCTAGCTACCTGTAGATGAATGATGTGGTTGTCCCACCTAGCTACCTGTAGATGAATGATGTGGTTGTCTCACCTAGCTACCTGTAGATGAATGATGTGGTTGTCTCACATAGCTACCTGTAGATGAATGATGTGGTTGTCCCACCTAGCTACCTTAAGATGAATGATGTGGTCGTCCCACCTAGCTACCTGTAGATGAATGATGTAGTTGTCCCACCTAGCTACCTGTAGATGAATGATGTGGTTGTCCCACCTAGCTACCTTAAGATGAATGATGTGGTTGTCCCACCTAGCTACCTGTAGATGAATGATGTGGTTGTCCCACCTAGCTACCTGTAGATGAATGATGTGGTTGTCTCACCTAGCTACCTGTAGATGAATGATGTGGTTGTCCCACCTAGCTACCTGTAGATGAATGATGTGGTTGTCTCACCTAGCTACCTGTAGATGAATGATGTGGTTGTCCCACCTAGCTACCTGTAGATGAATGATGTGGTTGTCCCACCTAGCTACCTGTAGATGAATGATGTGGTTGTCCCACCTAGCTACCTTAAGATGAATGATGTGGTTGTCCCACCTAGCTACCTTAAGATGAATGATGTAGTTGTCTCACCTAGCTACCTTAAGATGAATGATGTGGTTGTCCCACCTAGCTACCT
This sequence comes from Salvelinus fontinalis, assembly GCF_029448725.1. NCBI lineage: Eukaryota > Metazoa > Chordata > Actinopteri > Salmoniformes > Salmonidae > Salvelinus > Salvelinus fontinalis. The sequence continues at coordinate 4,723,286 of NC_074677.1, forward strand.
TAAGATGAATGATGTGGTTGTCCCACCTAGCTACCTTAAGATGAATGATGTAGTTGTCTCACCTAGCTACCTTAAGATGAATGATGTGGTTGTCCCACCTAGCTACCTTAAGATGAATCTGAGAGCCGGGCATGCATTTAATATCTATTGCCTATCTGAGACATGTTGGATTTTTCATCTAATCTAGGGTAGTTGAGAAATGTAGAATGTAGAGAGCTCTATTTGAACAAGCCTAGCGCAATGGTGCATCTAAGGTCAGAAATATTTTAGCTATTTTCACAGCCGGAATTATGAGCGCAATAGCTGTGTCCAGGCTGTGTCACATCCGGCCATGATTGGGAATCCCATAGGGAGGTGCACAATTGGCCCAGCGTCGTCCGGGTTTGGCCGGGGTAAGCCGTCATTGTAAATAACAATCTCTTGTTAACTGACTTGCCTAGTTTAAATAAAGGTTAAATAAATAAAACTAAAACTCTGGAGGTGGAGCAAAAGGGCTGTGTTTTGATGAATAAACAAGTTGTAGTTGTGATGAGGGCTTGGCCACTCACTGGCCAATCAAAGTATTCCATGGCTTAATACTGCATGCGTTTGTCTGAAGGTCTGTGGGTTATTGATTAACATTTTCTTTGTCATCAACTCTAATTCAGCTGGGGGCACGGAACAGTCTCGTCCTGCTCCGTCGTGGATCGATACTACAGTTTATTAAATATCATAGGCTACAGTAACGAGTAATAGCAACAGCAAAAAAAATGAAAAATGAATAACATCAAGTGTTTGCTCAATAGCCTTTGGAGAGTTAGCAGTCAATATTGTTGTAATTGTCTTCAACGAGCCTAGCCCTACATGCATCGTCCTTACCTCCTACAATAACAAATATTAGGCTCCCGTTAAGTTGTATTGTATTTGAGGCACGTTCTCAATAAGCAAAATATAACCTAGACCTAATGTTGATACTGCATTATAGGATTGAGTAATTGAAGTTATGTTTGGGGGGAGTGCGTCTTTGGAGATGGCGATGGATACTTGAACAGGCTAAATTAAGTATGCAGATCGATTACGTGCATATATCTTTCTTTTTTAATTCAAGCACCATTTAAACATATTTTATGGATAGGCTACTTTGCAAGTCCAGGATAAAAAAAGACCTGGCAGATTGCTGTTGAACCAGCCATCATTATAGTAGCCTAGGCCTAGTGTATGGGTAGCCTATGGAGGGCTTGGTTTTTAATCATACGAAACGTAAAACAACCAATCTGCTTTTTAAAACAACAATATTTCTAAGTAGGATGGAGTGAGAAGCATGATATCATTAATTGCTTCTCTCGTTCTCACTGTGTGCAGATGTAGGCCCAAATGTCTTTTACGCATTACATTCACACTTCTACACCAAATACTAGGCTCCTGTCAATTGTATCGTTGCCTATGTGCGAGGCAGATTTAGGAGGACTGAATAGTTTGGAGTAGCGTTGTCTTTGGTAATTGGACGAGGGACACTCTTTGAAAATGGGTATGGATAGCCTACTTGAACAAACTAAATGAAGTATACAGGTATGTGAATTGTGAATAATGAAAAAGCATGAGGGAAAAAAAAAAAAAAAAAATTCTGAGCATTTTCAGTAGACCATTTAAAAGCCTTTAATTCATAGGCTAATGGCCGGCCGTGATAAAGAGCCTCACTTCTGCTAAACCAAATTAAAACAAAATGGGGGGAGAAAACGAAATAATTTTTGTTTCAAAATATGAGATTCACCGGCACAAAAGGCACATCTCTCATTCCATGGGCACGGCATGGTGCAAAAGGCTTTATCACCTGCGTTACCATTAAGACCTGCTTTTTGTGAGTCTTAAAACTTCCCATCAAAGCTGCGTGAAACTGTCACTTTTGCTTTTTAAGGACACACCTCTAATATTGCGACCCCTCCCACCTCAGCGCAAGCCAGCTGATGTTAGACAGGTAAATTGCCAAACCTGACGTAAGGTCTAGAACAGGGGTGGGCAATTCCAGTCCTCGAGGGCCTGATTGGTTTCACAGTTTTGCCCCCAGCCTCAGCTAACACACCTGACTTCAATAATCACCTAATCATGATCTTCAGTTTAGAATGCAATTTGATTAATCAGCTGTGTTGGCTAGGGATGGAGAAAAAGTACGACACAATAATCAGGCCCTCGAGGAGTTGCCCACCCCTGGTCTAGAAAATGCGCCCGTTTTTACACGACGAAATTGCAAACTAACATGCGTTTGACAATTGCGCCTCCTTAGCGCCAGCAGAACACAGAGCCCAGAATGGGAAAATTGCTTTGGGGAAAGCTGCAATGAATACCAGTAGTGTATGCACATATCAAACACAAACGTCTATGAAGCCAAACATTTTTATGTTTTATTTTTTTTGAAATATTTAACCTTTATTTAACTAGGAAAGTCATGTCACACATAAATGACCATGACCATGTCATGTCACACATAAGTAATCCCGTTAGCTACAGTATCATTTATCTGAATTAACAGAGACCTTCCTGTGTTGACAGTGGACGTGCTTAAACGATTAAAGTGATTGGATTTTCAGGCTCCACAGACATTCAAAAAGAGGAGAAATTGAATTTTTGGTGAGGCCAGAGTTATCAAGGGAACATTTTCTGTCCATCAAGAAAGCCCTCACAATGTGCGATTCTGTGTGCAACAACTATATGGTATTGTCAGGCCATGATAATATGCCTGGCATGGATAAGAGCAAAGTGTGTGCTATCGCAGTAGATCAGTTTTCTAGGACAATGTGTCTGGGAGAATGCCAGGGGGAGTTTCTAGTCTTTTGGGGAGTGATGAGCCTTGTATAGGCTTTCCATAGCTCATTTCCACAAACATATTGGTGCGATCAAGACAAGACAAACCACATTAAAATGGGGGACACAGGTGGCTGCCGCTGGCCGTCAATCACCAAGGCTGGGGAGAGGATGGAAATGAGATACTGTGCCTTTTGGGGGGGTGGGGGGGCATGTCAATGCTGTGTGAGTTAGCCAATCAAATCGGAAGCTGGAAGAGCGAGCCTGCACCAATTATATCAGTGACAAACTCTGCGCTCACCCCCCCCCCCCTCCCATTCCACTCTCATACCTCTCAGAGCCAGGCATACAAACGAGAATTAACATGCATCTAAATGTCAGTTCACTCGCCCTCTAGCGCTGCCTCATTTTGCATTCTTCTAATTAATGTAAAAACATCCCCCATGTTTGCCCTACTAAGTAGCCATGGGCTATCTGTACAACTGCATGCACAATCGCTACTCTTTTGCCATGTCCTGCTACCTCGCCTCAAGCCAACCTCTTGACTCTCTGAGCACACATTCAATACCTTTCTGAGAAGCCAAAGGCTAGTATCTAATGACTTGAATAATGTTAAGTCAGATGCACTCATCATTTTCAGGTCCATAGTTCGGAATAGTTTGGTGCAATTTCAAAAACATTGTTTTCTCACAACAATAAACCACTTTAATACGGTTCAAACTTGGATTTAAGATGGCAGCATTCCTTTTATTTGGCACTGAAGCTAGTAATAAGTGGAATCAGATATGGTTCTATTCATTAAGAGAAAAAGGCAACTGGTTCTAATCAAACAGTCATTTGAGGAAAGAAGAAGAGAGAGTATGACTTTAGGGTTTAATAACAGACGATTAGACCCGGAAGTCATAATCTATTTTCTTCTTTGCTCAAATGACTGTTTGATTAGAACCAGTTGCCTTTCAATTCATATCCATCCTTCTTCTTTTCATGTTGATAGATCCTCAGTGTTGGACCGCAGGCTATGAATTATGAACAGTGACACCAATGTAAGCACAAAACTCACATTCAATACAGTATGTATACAATACTATTCGGAACAGAACTGTCTACACTGTGATACAGTCTTACTTGTGGGAGGATCTAACGCACCGTCTATTATATAGGTCCTGGATGGCAGGAAGTTTGGCCCCAGTGATGTATTGGGCGGTTCGCACTACCCTCTGTAGCGCCTTATGGTCAGATGCCGAGCAGTTGCCGTACCAGGCGGTGATACAACCGGTCAGGATCCTCTCGATGATGCAGCTGTAGATCCTTTTGAGGATCTGGGGACCCATGCCAAAACTTTTCTGTCTCTCGAGGGGGAAAAGGTTTTGTCATGCCCTCTTCACGACTGTCTTGGTATGTTTGGACCATGATAGTCAGTTGGTGATGTGGACACCAAGGACCTTGAAACTCTTGACCCGCTCTACTACAGCCCCGTCAATGTTAATGGGGGCCTGTTCGGCCTGCCTTTTCCTGTAGTCCACGATCAGCTCCTTTGTCTTGCCTCACATTGAGGGAGAGTTGTTGTCCTGACACCACACTGCCAGTTCTCTGACCTCCTCCCTATAGGCCGTCTCATCGTTGTCGGTGATCAGGCCTACCACTGTTGTGTCGTCAGCAAACTTAATGATGGTGTTGGAGTCGTGTTTGGCCACGCAATCGTGAATGAACAGGGAATACAGGAGGGAACTAAGTACACACCCCTGAGAGGCCCCAGTGTTAAGAATCAGCGTGGCAGACATGTTGTTGCCTACTCTTACCACTTGGGGGCGGTCCATCAGGAAGTCCATGATCCAGTTGCAGAGGGAGGTGTTTAGTCCCAGAGTCCTTAGCTTAGTGATGAGCTTTGTGGGCACTATGGTGTTGAACGCTGAGCTGTAGTCAATGAACAGTATTCTCACGTAGGTGTTCCTTTTGTCCAGGTGAGAGCAGTGTGGAGTGTGATTGAGATTGCATCATCTGTGGATCTGTTGGGGCGGTATGCGAATTGGAGTGGGTCTAGGGTGTCCGGGCGGATGCTGTTGATGTGAGCCATGACCAGCCTTTCAAAGCACTTCATGGCTGCAGACGTGAGTAGCCTCTTCAGTTAGACTGGGGGTCACCATCACACGGCTCCCTACACTATAGCTACCTGGGTCACTCTGAGTCTTAGACAGATGGACAGACGGACAACCGACCGTCCATCACAGAAAGACAGACAGACAGACAGACAGACAGACAGACAGACAGAGAGACAGACAGACAGAGAGACAGACAGACAGACAGACAGACAGACAGACAGACAGACAGACTATGCTACTCATCTGCTCTCTCATTCCTGCCACATGTCAGAGGCTGGAGGGGATCCTAGGCCTTGACACAGTAGCATAGCTCGTAGCATCTTTGTCACATCACGCCGTCTCTGCGCCCGCCGCTGAAACAGCCCACCTCCTTCCCAAGAGTGATTCATTTCCTAACACTAATTAGATACTTGCTAATTAGCATCTGACATATGAGGGGATGAAGGGAAACATTTGCATGACGACATGGTTGGCTGTACCAGCCCAGACCCGACCAGAGTACTGTCACAGCTATGACAGTGAAAGGATTTGGAGCTGTATAGCAGTAAATCCCAATCGGTTACATTTGCTCTGTGATGGGAAGTCATGGTATGGAGCATGAACAGTCATTTCTCCATTTGGTACTCGTACAAAACATACATGTCAGGAAACCGTTAGATTGATACAGCTACTGTGTAACATTCTTGTTTTGGAGCATAAATAACAGGAGACATTTAGAGTTTTTTATTTTCGGTGAATAGAATGGCTGAAAACACGAATAAAAACAACGGATGGAAAATTCAAAAACCCAGGAAGAAAATGAAAGGCTTTCTGCCTACTCCTGTGCTCAGTACAAAGGAGATCTCGTGGGTATTGAGGGGTGTTTGAGGCTTACCACTGCTGAGCTTCCTCCCTCCCACTGCTAGTGGATGTAACTGTGGACAGAAATAAATAACTCCACCGACGCCTGCAGAAACACGAACACAGAGCTTTCTTCAACTACACTCTGCGCTCTCCTTTTGAAATGTTCTTCTGTAAAGTCAAGTGATCAGTGGACACATACAGTAATGTATGGGCAGGCACCATATAGATTTGAATGACTACAACCAAACCTTTGAAAAACCTGATGATAATGTGTAAAAAAAACAAAAAACAAAAAAAACTTGCATGCGGATATGGGCAATTTCCACGGAAACCAGCGATGTTGTAATCAGTGTGACTTAGTATTGCATCAGCTTAACTAATGGTACTGTATGGTGCATCTACAGTATTCTATAAAGTACCTTGAGCTCAAGTTTGCTGTAGCCCACTTAGGGGACATTAGGTACTCTTGATGACGATCAGTCATCTTCCTTTCATATGGCAACAATCAGGAAATGAATACAATTGCATTTGAGTAGATTAGCACTAAAAACCTATTGTTGTTATTCTGATTTTATTAAGACAATCATTATTCACACTAATGTGAATATGGCCACAAGATGTTAGCTTTAGTCCAAATTGATGAATGTATTGACAATACTGTGGTATTGACTTAAGCTACCAGTGCGTTCCACTGAAATGGAATTATCCCTTCAGAGTTAGTGTCAAGAGTGCAATACAATCATGAAATAAATACCTTACTAAGAGATTCATTATCTGCCAGCAAAAGAGCATGTCATTATCTTCCCTCACATCTATTCAAACTGCAATTAAAAGCAAGCCATTTAATACGGAAGAGCTTTCATCATAGAACAGATTGGTATAGCTAAACCTTCAAAAGGAAAATAATAAACGCTATACATTCATGCTTTGTATGGTAGCGGCAAAGTGCCTTGTGGCAGAGAGAGACAGAATGAAAGAAGTGGCTAGAGAGAATAGAAAGAGAGAGGAGAGAGAGAGAATGGAGAGAGGAGGGAGATGAGGAGAGAGAGAGAATGGAGAGAGGAGAGAGAGGAGAGAGAGAGAGAGGAGAGTGAGAGGAGAGAGATGAGGAGAGAGAGAGAGAGAGAGAGAGAGAGAAAGAGAGAGGAGAGTGAGAGGAGAGAAAGAGAGAGAGATGAGAGGAGAGAGAGGGGAGAGAGAGAAGAGAAAGAGAGAGAGGAGAGAGAGAGAGGAAAGGGACTTCTGAGGATGGATGACATGCCATCTGCAAACACCTAACAAGAGGGCCAGTGTGACAAGCTGTTCGCCACACAACTCTGGAGATTTAGCATGCCAAACATGTGCCCATATCACAAGCCCATACTGAACTGCAAATTATATTCATCTGATCATTCAAAAGTGTCTCCCCCAATGGGTAATGCACAAACTCTGAGTGTCCTACATTAGGAATTAACTGTGGACTAACTACCAGAGAAGAATGACGCGTTGGTTTGCAGCATTATGGCTGTGAAATGTTAGATCAGCATCATGCCCTCTGAAATCTCACATCTCACTTCAAGTCAAATACGCCACATGACCAAAAGTATGTGGACACCTGCTCGTCGAACGTCTCATTCCAAAATTATGGGCATTAATATGGAGTTGGTCCCCCCTTTCCTTCTATAACAGCCTCCACTCTTCTAGCAAGGCTTTCCACTAGATGCGGGGACTTGCTTCCATTCAGCCACAAGAGCATTAGTGAGGTCAGGCACTGGCTCGCAGTCGACGTTGCAATTCATACTAAAGGTGTATGATAGGGTTTAGGTCAGGGCTCTGTGAAGGCCAGTCAAGTTCTTCCACACCGATCTAGACAAACAATTTATGTATGGACCTCGCTTTGTGCATTGGGGCATTGTCATGCTGAAACAGGAAAGGGCCTTCCCTAAACTGTTGCCACAAAGTTGGAAGCACAGAATCATCTAGAATGTCATTGTATGCTGTAGCATTAAGATTTCCCTTTTCTGGAAATAAGGGGCCTGAACCATGAAAAACAGGCCCAGAGCATTATTCCTCCTCCACCAAACTTTACAGTTGGCACTAGGCATTCGCGGCAGTAGCGTTCTCCTGGCATCCGCCAAACCCAGGTTCGTCCGTCGGACTGTTAGGTGGTAAAGCGTCATTCATCACTCCAGATAACGCGTTTCCACTGCTCCAAAGGCCAATGGTGGCGAGCTTTACACTCTGCTCTCAGAGTGACAGGTCCCTGTAACCATCTCATTGAACTTCGGTGACTGACTACAGTGAGTAACCCCCCCCCCCCCCCACCCCCCGTAGTGAGACAGACAAAAACATGGCCATCGGAGACCAGCCGAGCAGAAAATCAATAATGCATAGGTGATGATCTGATTTCCTCCCTGGCATTTGTCAAGGTGAGAGTGGGCTGTGGCTGAGTCTAGCTAAAAGCCAGGGCTGAGACTGGGACTGTGGCTGGCTAAAGGCCGGGGCTGAGACTGGGACTGTGGCTGGCTAAAGGCCGGGGCTGAGACTGGGACTGTGGCTGGCTAAAGGCCGGGGCTGAGACTGGGACTGGTTAAAAGCCGGGGCCGAGACTGGGGCTGGCTAAAGGCCGGGGCTGAGACTGGGGCTGGCTAAAGGCCGGGGATGACACTGGGGCTGGCTAAAGGCCGGGGATGACACTGGGGCTGGCTTAAGGCCGGGGATGACACTGGGGCTGGCTTAAGGCCGGGGCTGACACTGGGGCTGGCTAAAGGCCGGGGCTGACACTGGGGCTGGCTAAAGGCCAGGGCTGAGACTGGGGCTGTGGCTGGAGCTGGGGTTGGGGTTGAAGCTGGGGCTAGGTGAGTCAGGAGCTGAGGCTGAGGCTGGCGATGAGGCTGGGGTTCAGACTGGGGTTCAGACTGGGGCTGAGTATGGGACTAGGTGAGGCTTGGACTAGGTGAGGCTGGGACTGGGTGAGGCTGGGACCAGGTGAGGCTGGGACCAGGTGAGGCTGGGCTAGGTGAGGCTGGGACTAGGTGAGGCTGGGACTAGGTGAGGCTTGGACTAGGTGAGGCTGGGACTAGGTGAGGCTGGGACTAGGTGAGGCTGGGACTAAGTGAGGCTTGGACTAGGGGCTGAGCCTGGGTAAGGGGAAGATGATGGGGGGAAGCTGTGGTCTGTGGTGACTGTCTCTTTGTTGAATGATAAGTGGATGTTGAGTGACGAGTGACAGGCCGTGTTCTGTCTATGACACTAAGAGCCCACTGGCCGTGTGCTCCCCATCCAACCTGAGAGAGCTTGAGAGGATCTGCAGAAAATAACTGGAGAAAATCTCCAAATACAGGTGTGCTAAGCTTGTAGCATCATGCCCAAGAAGACTTGAGGCTGTAATCGCTGCCAAAGGTGCTTCAACAAAGTACTGAGTAAAGGGTCTGCATACTTATGTAAATGTGATATTTCAGTTTAAAAATATAAATTAGTAAACATTTCTAAAAACCTGTCCTTGCTTTGTCATTATGGGTTATTGTGTGTAGATGGATGAAGGAAAATAACTATTTAATGCATTTTAGAATAAGTCTGTAAGGTAACAAAATGTGGAAAAAGTCAAGGGGTCTGAATACTTTCCGAATGCACTGTATATGTAGAATGGCGCCGGAGAGGATGGCTAACGTTTTACGTGCTCCTAACCAACTGTGTTATTTTGTTTGTAACTTATTTTTTAAACTTATTTTGTACATAATGTTGCTGCTACCGTCTCTTATGACCGAAAATATCTTCTGGACATCAGAACAGCGATTTCTCACCATGAACTGGTAGAAGCTTTTTAATTTAATGGGCCCAACGGGTTCAACGTGACAGATATACTGCTTTCCCGGGAAGAGGGGCAAATCGCAGTCATTTGCGTGAAGAGAAGATGGAGAAAAAGGAGGCGGAGGTCGGGCTGCCTTCTGATAATTCGTAGTTGAGCGAGTAAAACCCCACTACCATGCATTCTATTGGCAAACATGCAATCATTGGAAAATAAATCGATGACCTGCAAGATTAAACTACCAACGGGACATTAAAAACTGTAATATCTTATGTTTTACGAACAGCAGCCTCTGGTAAGACAAGGGTTGTGGGTCTATGCATATTTGTAAACAACACCTGGTGCACGATATCTAAGGAAGTCTCAAGGTTTTGCTCGCCTGAGGTAGAGTATCTCATGATAAGCTGTAGACCACACTATTTACCTAGAAAGTTTATCTGTATTTTTCGTAGCTGTCTACATACCACCACAGACCGATGCTGGCACTAAGACCACACTCAATGAGCTGTAAAAAAGTGATCAGATGAAGCAGATGCTTCACTACAGGACTCTTTTTCTAGCACAGACTGGAATATGTTCCGGGATTCATCCGATGGCATTCAGGAGTATACCACCTCAGTCACTGGCTTCATCAATAAGTGCATCGATGATGTCGTCCCCACAGTCACTGTACATACATGCACCAACCGAAAGCCATGGATTACAGGCAACATCCGCACTGAGCTGAAGGGTAGAGCTGCCGCTTTCAAGGAGAAGGCGGAAGCTTATAAGAAATCCCACTATGTCCCCCGATGAACCACCAAACAGGTAAAGCATCAATACAAAACTAAGATCGAATCGTACTACACCGGCTCCAACGCTCGTCGGATGTGGCAGGGCTTGCAAACTATTACAGACTACTAAGGGAAGCACAGCTGAGAGCTGCCCAGTGACACGAGCCTACTAGACGAGCTAAATTACGTCTATGCTCGCTTCGAGGCAAGTAACAATGAAACATGCATGAGAGCATCAGCTGTTCTGGACGACTGTGTGATCACGCTCTCCGCAGGCAATGTGAGCAAGACCTTTTAATCAGGTCAACATTAAGGCTGCAGGGCCAGACGGATTACCAGGACGTGCACTCCGAGCATGCGCTGACCAACTGGCAAGTGTCTTCACTGACATTTTCAACCTCTCCCTGTCTGAGTCTGTAATACCAACATGTTTCAAGCAGACCACCATAGTCCCTGTGCCCAAGAACACTAACACCTGCCTAAATGACTACCGACCCGCAGCACTCACGTCGGTAGCCATGAAGTGTTTTGAAAGGTTGGTCATGGTTCACATCAACACCATTATCCCAGAAACCTTAGACCCACTCCAATTTGCATACCGCCCTAACAGATCCACAGATGATAAAATCTTTATTGCACTCCACACTGCCCTTTCCCACCTGGACAAAAGGAACACCTGTGTGAGAATGCTATTCATTGACTACAGCTCAGGAAGGTCAGAGACCTGGCCGTGTGGTGCCAGGACAACAACCTCTCCCTCAAGGTGATCAAGACAAAGGAGATGATTGTGGGCTACAGGAACAGCAGGACCAAGCATGCCCCCATTCTCATGGATGGGGCTGTAGTGGAGCAGGTTGAGAGCTTCAAGTTCCTTGGTGTCCACATCACCAACAAACTAACACGGTCCAAGCACACCAAGACAGTCATGAAGAGGGCACAACAAAACCTATTCCCCCTCAGGAGACTGAAAAGATTTGTCATGTGTCCTCAGATCGTTAAAAGTTTCTACAGCTGCACCATCGAGAGCATCCCAACTGGTTGCGGCCTCCGACCGCAAGGCACTACAGAAGGTAGTGCGTATGGCCCAGTACATCACCGGGGCCAAGCTTCCTGCCATCCAGGACCTCTATACCAGGCGGTATCAGAGGAAGGCCCTAAAAATTGTCAAAGACTCCAGCCACCCTAGTTATAGATTGTTCTCTCTGCTAACGCATGGCAACCGGTACTGGAGCGCCATGTCTATGTACCGGAGAGTCAAGTCAAGTCAGCTTCTACCCCCACGCCACAAGACTCCTGAACATCTAATCAAATGGCTACCCAGACCTTTTTCATTGCCCCAACCCCCTCTTTTATACTACTGCTACTCTCTGTTATTATCTATGCATAGTCACTTTAATAACTATACCTAAATGTACATATTACCTCAATTACCTCAACTAACCGGTGCCCCCGCACATTGACTCTGTATCGGTACCCCCCCTGTATATAGCCTCGCTATTGTTATTTTACTGCTGCTCTTTAATTATTTGTTACTTTTATTTCTTTATTTTATTTTTTAAATTTTTTTAACTGCATTGTTCGTTAGGGGCTCGTAAGTAAGCATTTCACTGTAAGGTCGACAACTGTTGTATTCGGCACAAATACAAATACAATTTGATTTGATTTGTACATTAAAGTTGAACTTTGAAAAGTGGTTTTCTGCCATTTTCAGTGGCCCAATACATTATCAAAGATGAGACTGGGGACATTTTCTCCCTCAACAGTAGCTGAGGGCATATTTAACTATCTATTTAGACATCAACTGTGGACCGGGATGGGAGACAGCGAAGAGCAAAATCAATAGAATTTGTAACAGTATCCATGGCAACTAGCTGATTCATACCCTGCTGAAGGCTTCCACTGAAAAGGGGAGGCGGGGCTAGCTGCATGCACGCATGTTAAACTTCATTAGCATACTGGTTATTGTTTGAAATTTTGGATGACTGACGTTCCCAAAGTAAACTGCCTGTTACTCAGGCCCAGAAGCTAGGGTATGCATATACTTGATGACATTGGATAGAAAACACTCTGAAGTTTCTAAAACTGTTACAATAACGTCTGTGAGTATAACAGAACTGATACGGCAGGCGAAACCCAGAGGAAAATCCATCCGGAATTTTTATTGTTTGAGGTCACAGGCCATTTCAATGCTAGCCTATGGGAAATACAAATAGATAGGACCCAGATTGCAGTTCCTATGGCTTCCACTAGATGTCAACAGTCTTTAGAAAGGGTATCAGGCTTGGTTTTTGAAAAAGGAGCAAGTAGTTGTAGTTTTTCCAAGGTGTCTCTCATTAGAAAAGTAGTCTTGTTGGCGCGTGAATGAGGTGTGCGCTCTTCGTTATTTATCTTACCGATTGAACATACTATTCTCCATCTTAAATCTTATCATTTATTTCGATATAGAGTACCTGAGGATTAATTAGAAACATCGTTTGACTTGTTTGGACGAACTTTACCGGTACTTTTTGGATCCGTTTGTATGCACGTAGAACGAGTGGATTACTGAGATCATTGGCGCCAACTAAACATACATTTTTGGATATAAAAAGGGACTTTATCGAACACAACGACCATTCATCGTGTAGCTGGGACCCTTGGGATTGCAAACAGAGGAAGATCTTCAAAGGTAAGTGATGTATTTAATCGCTATTTGTGATTTTGTGATGCCTGTGCTGGTTGAAAAAGTATTTTGATCTGGGGCGTTTTCCTCAGATAATTGCATGGTATGCTTTCACCGTAAAGCCTTTTTAAAATCTGACAACGCGGTTGGATTAACAAGAAGTTAACCTTTTAAATTATATATGACACTTGTATTTTCATTAATGATTAATATTACGATTTTTGTATTTTGTATTTCGCGCTCTTCAATTTCACCGGATGTTGTCGTAGGTGTCCCGTTAGCGGTTCATGCGCCCAAACAATCCCACTGGGCAGTGGTACACTGTACACAGTTTCGCGCTCTTCCTTTAAAAGTTTCGAGATTATGCTGCGCCTGTTAGTGGTAGATGGTGGCATTCTGTCACTGCACCACACTATCACAAGGGGGATTGAGAACGCTGATCTATTGGTAGTCTAAACTGTCGCAATCAATGGAGACGTTTTCAGTTAGAGTCTCTCCTCAGGCAGCAACAACAAAAACTGTCAGTGGTCCTGGAGTTAAGAGAAAACTTGGGTAAATAAAATGGGGTAATTTCACTTGACATGTGGACTGACGAATTTCCAAAAAATAGGCACGGTGGGCTTTTGGTTTCTCTCCCTCTAAAAATAGAAATAAATAATACTAAATAACAAACTGTCTTTATTTACAAATTGGTAAGAACGTCTCACCCCATGTTCAAGAATTACCTTTTTTATTCAGATTACAATTGCTCACTTTCGGTTATTTGAAATTATATAATCTCCAAAATATCGTTATTTTTCAAACAAGCCATAGAAAGTTGGTTGCAATTTCAGTAAATAAAGACAAATTGCTTAAAGAAGAAATTTGTGATAAATAAAACTACATATCACCATCTCTTGCGCATGTCATGTTCCTTTCATAATGCATCCTTTTTTACAAAGAGATTATTATTATTATTATTAACACTGCATTATAATTATATAAAAGCCCCTTAGATATTCTCACCTACCAGATTTGCCCTAATGAAAAATGCCCCATAGATATTAATTCAGAATCCTCTAATCCTCTAAATTGTATTATTTGCAGAGAGTCACGTCATTGGTGGAGAGTCAGGTGGCAGTTGAAGAGGGCCAGGCAAACATGCAGATGTTTATTTCAACTACATTTTAGTTGCAACATGTTCAATCGGGTTTAAATCAGGATGTAGATTAAACAAATATTTTTAGATTTTAGACCGTATGTCTACCGTAGGCGACATGAGTCTCACTAGTGTTGAGTAATGTGTGTTAAAAGTGTTGTAGGTCTTCTATTTATTTATTTTTATTTAACCTTTATTTTAGTATACTTCTGGCCCCTCTTTAGACACTGTGTTAACTAACCTCCAGACGAGCTTCAATGCCATACAACTCTCCTTCCGTGGCCTCCAACTGCACTTAAACGCAAGTAAAACTAAATGCATGCTATTCAACCGATCACTGCCCGCACCTGCTTGCCCGTCCAGCATCACTACTCTCTGACTTAGAATATGTGCACAACTACAAAAAAAAAGGTGTCTGGTTAGACTGTAAACTCTCCTTCCAGACTCACATTAAGCATCTCCAATCCAAAATTAAATCTAGAATCGGCTTCCTATATCGCAACAAAGCATCCTTCACTCATGCTGCCAAACATACCCTCGTAAAACTGACCCTCCTACCGATCCTCGACTTCGGTGATATCATCTATAAAATAGCCCCCAACACTCTACTCAACAAACTGGATGCAGTCTATCACAGCGCCATCCGTTTTGTCACCAAAGCCCCATACACTACCCACCATTGCGACCTGTACGTTCTCGTTGGTTGGCCCTCGCTTCATACTCGTCGCCAAAACCACTGGCTACAGGTTATCTACAAGTCTCTACTAGGTAAAGCCCCGCCTTATCTCAGCTCACTGGCAGCACCCACTCGTAGCACGCGCTCCAGCAGGTATATCTCACTGGTCACCCCCAAAGCCAATTCCTCATTTGGTCGTCTTTCCTTCCAGTTCTCTGCTGCCAATGACTGGAACGAACTGCAAAAATCTCTGAAGCTGGAAACACTTATCTCCCTCACTAGCTTTAAGCACCAGCTGTCAGAGCAGCTCACAGATTACTGCACCTGTACATAGCCCATCTATAATTTAGCCCAAACAACTACCTCTCCCCCTACTGTATTTATTTATTTTGCTCCTTTGCACTCCATTATTTATATTTCTACTTTGCACATTCTTCCACTGCAAATCTACCATTCCAGTGTTTTACTTGCTATATTGTATTTACCTCGCCACCATGGCCTTTTTTTGCCTTTACCTCCCTTATCTCACCTCATTTGCTCACATTGTATATAGACTTATTTTTCTACTGTATTATTGACTGTATGTTTTGTTTATTCCATGTGTAACTCTGTGTTGTTGTATGTGTCGAATTGCTATGCTTTATCTTGGCCAGGTCGCAGTTGCAAATGAGAACTTGTTCTCAACTAGCCTAACTGGTTAAATAAAGGTTAAATAAAATAAATAAAAAAATAAAAAATAAATAGTACATAAAGGTCTACCTACTTTTCTGGCGTCTTGACACAGTTCATGCCCTCGTTTGCAATGCAAACAATATGACTATGCAAACAAATGACTATGGGAATAAATGGAAGAGGCAAGTGGAAGTGGAGAAATGTAAGGAACTTCTCTGTCGGCCCTGGAGGCCTTTTGAAAACATGTTTTCACCAGGGCTATTAGCAGGACAATAAATACCATGTGGTTCCCAAAAACACCTCTCTGACATGGGGTCCAGCATATCTCTTGGTGATGTCATTGGATGTCTCGCCAGCTTTGATCCATGCCTGGGCTTGCCGTACGCAAAGTCTGACAAATCATTGGGTTGAAACTACAGAACAAGAGAATACACATGGTTAATGTTCTAGGGGAAAAAATGATATATATATATATATATATATATATATATATATATATATATATATATATATATATATATATATATATATATATACACTACCGTTCAAAAGTTTGGTGTCACTTAGAAATGTCCTTGTTTTTTAAAGAAAATCAACTTTCTTGTCCATTAAAAAAACATTACAATTATCAGAAATACAGTGTAGACATTATTAATGTTGTAAATTACTATTGTAGCTGGAAACGTCAGATTTGTTTATGTAATATCTACATGGGCGTACAGAGGCCCATTATCAGCAACCATCACACCTGTGTTCCAGTGGCACGTTGTGTTAGCTAATCCAAGTTTATCATTTTAAAAGGCTAATTGATCATTAGAAAACCCTTTTGCAATTATGTTCACACAGCTGAAAACTGTGTGCTGATTAAAGAAGCAATAAAACTGGCCTTCTTTAGACTAGTTGAGTATCTGGAGCATCAGCATTTTATGGGTTTGATTACAGACTCAAAATGGCCAGAAACAAATAACTTTCTTCTGAATCTCACCAGTCTATTCTTGTTCTGAGAAATGAAGGTTATTCCATGTGAGATATTGCCAAGAAACTGAAGATCTCGTACAATGCTGATTAAAGTGACTATGCATATCTGATGAACAGAGAGTAACAGTAGTGTAAAAGAGGGGTTGGCGGGTGGTGGGTGGCGGGACACAATGCAGATAGCCCGGTTAGTCAATGTGCGGGAGCACTGGTTGGTCGGGCCAATTGAGGTAGTATGTACATGAATGTATAGTTAAAGAAGAAGCAGTCAGCTGGTATTCTGTCTATAATGGAGTGGCCAGCACAGTCACCGGATCTCAACCCTATTGAGCTGTTGTGGGAGCAGCTTGATCGTATGGTAGGTAAGAAGCGCCCATGAAGCCAATCCAACTTGGTGGAGGTGCTTCAGGAAGCATGGGGTGAAATCTCTTCAGATTACCTCAACAAATTGACAACTAGAATGCCAAAGGTCTGCAAGGCTTTAAATGGAGGATTTTTTGACGAAAGCAAAGTAAGTTTGAAGGACACAATTATTATTTAAATTAAAAATAATTATTTATAACCTTGTCAACGTCTTCACTATATTTCCTATTGATTTTGCAACTAGCTTCATGTAGGTTTCCATGGAAACATGGACATTTCTAAGTGATCCCACACTTTTTTACGGTAGTGTATACAATAATAATATATATATTTTTTAATTCTTCCCCAGAACATTAACCATGTGTGCACTACACTTAAATAAATCCTAAATCATAGTATCTGCGCTCTCCCTCTTGCTCTCCCCTCTCTTGGGAGCGGTATCTTTAATAGGTCTTGTTGGTAAATGACAAGATCAAGCCCGTTTGTCCTTCCTTATGCTTAATGGAAGGAGCAGCAGGGCCAGCAACGACAGCCACGATCAACCACAATAACAATAATTACACTTCATCTATAATAACAGTGGACGGCTCAGTCACTTATTCTGATGGTATCGCTCATTTAAAGCTCAGGTAAACCACAAAATCATTTGTTTTCGTTGTACACGCCTTACATTCGGAAAGTATTTAGACCCCTTAAATGTTTTCCTAATTTTGTGGTGTTACAGCCTTATTCTAAAAAGGATTAAATAAAAAAAAAAATCTCATCAATCTACACACAATACCCCATTATGACATCACAATACCCCATAATGACATCACAATACCCCATAATGACATCACAATACCCCATAATGACAAAGCGAAAGCAGGTTTTTAGAAAGGTATGCAAATGAAAAAAATCCCCTCCTGAAATACCTTATTTACATAAGTATTCAGACCCTTTGCTATGAGACTTGAAATTGAGCTCAGGTGCATCCTGGTCCCCCTGATCATCCTTGAGATGTTTCTACAACTTGATTGGAGTCCACCTGTGGTAAATTCAATTGATTGGACATGATTTGGAAAGGCATACACCCGTCTATTTAAGATCCCACAGTTGACAGTGCATGTCAGAGCAAAAACCAAGCTATGAGATCAAAGGAATTGTACATAGAGCTCTGAGGCAGGATTGTGTCAAGGCACAGATCTGGGGAAGGGTACCAATACATTCCTGCAGCATTGAAGATCTCCATGAACACAGTGGCCTCCATCATTCTTAAATGGAAGAAGTTTGGAACCAACAAGACTCTTCCTAGAGCTGGCCGTCCGGCCAAATCAGGGGAGAAGGTTCTTGGGTCAGGGAGGGGACCAAGAACCCGATGGTCACTCTGACAGATCTCCAGAAATCCTCTGTGGAGATGGGAAAACCTTCCAGAAGGACAACCATCTCTGCAGCACTCCACCAATCAGGCCTTTATGGTAGAGCGGCCGGACTGAAGCCAAAAGGCACCTAAAGGACTCTCAGACCATGAGAAACAAGATTCTCTGGTTTGATGAAACCAAGATTGAACGCTTTGGCCTGAATGTCAAGTGTCACGTCTGGAGGAAACCTGGCACCATCCCTATGGTGAAGCATGGCGGGGACAGCATCATGGTGTGGGGATGTTTTTCAGCGGCAGGGACTGGGAGACTAGTCAGGATCGAGGGAAATATGAACGGAGCAAACTACAGAGAGGTCCTTGATGAAAACCTGCTCCAGAGCGCTCAGGACCTCAGACTGGGGCGAAGGTTCACCTTCCAACAGGACAACGACCCTAAACACACAGCCAGACAACACAGGAGTGGCTTCGAGACAAGTCTCTGAATGTCCTTGAGTGGCCCAGCCAGAGCCTGGACTTGAACCCGAACGAACATCACTGGAAAATAGCTGTGCAGCAACGCTGCCCATCCAACCTAGCAGAGCTTGAGAGGATCTGCTGAGAAGAATGGGAGAAACTCCCAAAATACATGGGTACCAAGCTTGTTGCGTCATACCGAAGAAGACTCGATGCTGTAATCGCTGCCAAAGGTGCTTCAACAGAGTATACAGTAAATGTGATTTCCATTTTATATTTTTGACATTAGGAAAAATTTCCCCCAAAACTGGTTTTGCTTTGTCATTATGGGGTGTTGTGTGTAGATTGATGAGGGAAAACAATGTAATCAATTTTAGAATAAGCCTGTAACGAAACAAAATGTGGAAAAAGTCAAGGGGACTGAACACTTAACCGAATGCACTGTCCACTTACTTTGAGATACAGTATGAGCAACGACGTGGAAGGACAGTACAGTGGAACATTACAGTCAATATAACAGTTTGTGCATCAAAGACAAAACATTTTCTCTGCAGGGCCTGCTGCCCTCTCTCTCACTGTGACTTTGAGCTCAGCAGTAAAGATGAATTACAGCTGTTGAAACAGTTGTGTACCGTTGTATACCTTTCTTTCCCACCACTCCCTTCCACCTATAATCTCTCTGATTTCTGACAGAGACGCAGTTGTGCGTTTCGGCAGACATATTAAACAGAATTAGAAAGAGAGGCATGAAACGCGAGGCAGGGAGAGAGAGAGAGAGAGAGAGAGAGAGAGAGAGAGAGAGAGAGAGAGAGAGAGAGAGAGAGAGAGAGAGAGAGAGAGAAAGATAGAGAGATAGAGAGAGAGAGGGATAGAGAGAGACGCGAGGCAGGGAGAGAGAGAGAGATAGAGAGATAGAGAGAGAGAGAGAGAGAGAGAGAGAAAGAAAGAAGGAAAGAGAGAAAGAGAGAGAGAGAGAGAGACAACTCTACCCGTTTGATATGTTTGTAATAAACACTGAAACCCTGCCAGCCCCTCTATCTTCAATGGCACACATTGCCAGTCGTCTGTTGTGGCGGCCCCAGAGCAGCGAAGCGTCAGGGAACAGGTTTTTGTCAATCCCTTTATATATATTTTTACCTGATTAATGGGAAGATTTGCCAGGGCAACACTGGGTCACAGCTATATGGGTACTATATAGACTGGCCGTGCCACATAACGCATGAAAGTTGTAGCTTTTTAGGTGTTCTGAGGGTGGTGGGTTTGACACCCTGAAACAGCAGGGGAGATTATGAGACAGAGGTACATTGTAGGGCTGTTGGAAATTGCCTTCTGACTACTAGAGGGATGCTGGTTTTAATACTGGGTGTGATAAATAGGAAATGACTTTTCTGAATAATCTGCCTGTGTGAGCGACACCTTGGTTGTGGTGTGTGGCTGGGAGTTATTCGTTTTAGACAGGTTGCCCACTGACAATTCAATGTGCTACCTGAGGTGATGGGATAATTGATACTTGCATCCTCTGCTGCATGGAAAATGTGTGACATTAACATTTTGTTATTGCGTTAAAGCTGGTATAATGATTCATATAATGGTTAATGTGCTAAATGTCACGCCAATCTCATCATTCTGGATAAGAGTCTAAAATTGAAGACGAAAGTTACCTGATGTCTTGATGAATATTGATGTTGCAGCCCTTAAACTCATGAGGCCGAGGTGCATGAAAAAAAAACAGCAAGCACCTCTGTATTTAGATTTGGGGTTTACAAAGATGTTGCACAAGACAATTTGATGCATGTCATGCATTGCAGAAATTGTGTCTAGGAGTACTAAAGAAAACTATAATACAAGTTTGATAACATTAATGATCTACTACGTTATCACTCCTTTCAGCAACTCACCTGTACCCCTGCACATTTACTTGGTACCGGTACCCCCTGTATATAGCCTCGTTATTGTTATGTTATTTTACTGTGTTACTTTTTATTGTATTTTTTACTTTAGGTTATTTAGTAAATATTATCTTCACTCAATTTCTTGAACTTCATTGTAAGTCAGCATTTCACAGTAAGGTCTACACCTGTGGTATTCGGCGCATGTAACACATCAAATTTGATTTGATTTGTATGTGGGTCAGTGGGTGTACCCGAAATCTTAACGTGGTCTCAGGGCATTTCGTATTATTCTGTACGTAAATCCATTGCCCTCCATTAACCCTTTAATGTTAGGAGTTTGGTTAACCACTAACCCCTAGTGTAAGCATTAGCCACCTAGCTAACGTTAGCCATAACAAATTGGAATTTGTAACATATCATACGTTTTGCAAATTCGTAACATGTTGTATGAATTGCAATTCGTAACATATCATACAAAATGGATGATAGGTATATACATACCATACGAAACATATCATGCTTAAGGTAAAGGTTAGCTAACATGCTAAGTAGTTGCAAAGTAGCTAAAAAAGTAGTAAGTAGTTGTAAAGTAGCTAATTAGCTAAAATGCTAAAGTTGTCCGTGATGAGATTCGAACACGCCAGCTTTGGGTTGCTAGATGTTCGTGTTATATGGCTAACCACCCTCTAATTTTTCGCCTTTAATTTTTTCTTTTTTTCTTCACCCTTCTTCCAATGCATTGTGGTTGTGAAATTCCCGAAAAGTGTGTAGTGAATTCTACTAGATGAAAAGCCCAAATTAGTATTACATCCTTCTATTGAAAGTACTCGATTGTAGAAAACTACCATACTATAAAACATTATATTTTCGCATACTGAGAATCCGTCACGCGCGATTGCGTGGTTTCCCACTATTGGTCAATTTCGGTAGCGCATCCCCATATATAATTGGCCGAAATGATTATGACATCTGGGCATTTAAAGTATACTACATTTTCAAAACGTTACATACTATAAAACTGTCTTCTTTTTTTCGCATACTCAAACGTCCTACTATTTAGTACGTATATTCGGACACGGCCACTGTCTTCCTACAGCCAACACTCATCCAAACCCATGTCACAACAACAATGAAATACATACAAATACAAAGTGCATGTATCCATATCAGAACCCCCATTTTGGAGTATTAAGACGATTCTCTGGGCTCCTGAGCATCGCCTGCCTCTCTCCTCTTTGGCTCCTCTCAGTACTCTTATCGCTCCCTGTTATAAATAGCATGGCATAGGCCAGGCCTGGTAAAACTACACTACAGCCTTATCTGACAGCTGCAATAGAAGGGGGTTGTATAACCTTTTAAAAAAGGAAAGCTATGTACATGGACAGGAGACGTCGCTCAGGTGAAATGAAGATGATGAGGATATTGGAGTCACACTGTGCGATGGCCAGGAATAAACAGTGCGTGGCAATGAGAGCTGAACAAGAAAGGGACGGAAGAGCCAAGCCGTGTACAATCAAAAGACCTACGAAAACTCTCATTTGGTCCAGGAGGGACACACACAGTCCCCTTGACTGCCAATGCCAGCCTCATTCAAATACTAATTTTGGCAGGCTAATCTCTCGCAAGCCTCCCCATTTCCATAATAATTGCTGTCAGTTACCAAGAGCCAGTTCTCAACAATGCTGGTGTCTGGAGAGAAAGTTGACCACTCCTGTTAGCAGATCAAGCGAGGGAGAGTGAATGTGTGACATGGGTCCAGAGAGCACAATGCTTGGTGCTGGTGCTGCTAGCCTGTGCCTGGGGACCATCACTGATGGCCTGCTCAGTAAACAGCCCTGCAGACAGGATCATTAGGCCTAAATCTTCCAATGTCTTCCTTCAACCCCTCAGATTCCCTTTCCAAACAGGGGAGGTATTATGATAGGGGGCTGTCAGCAGAGCAGGAAAGGGCTGTGGCCGGCCCACTAAGCCAAGATCGAGGATGGCAGTACCTCTCTCAGACATCCACACTATCAATGTTTAATCACTGCATCAATGCTGCAGCAGAAATTCATGGTGTTTGTGCCAGTTCCCTGCATGCAGTGGAGAGTGATGAAGGCCCTGTCGCAGGCTGCAGAGGCATGAAAGCTTTCTGATGAAAAGAAAAGCTGTAAAGTACAGTTAGAGAAGGAGCTGCCGGGACTAAAAGGATTCACTTATGGATCGGTGCATAGATTACATCAATACACCATTTGGATCAAGCCATCGGCTCAACTCTACCTCTCCACAGAGACAGGGCTCCAAGGAAGACAAAGCAATCTCTTCAACAAACTCAGACGCTTTTTTTTTGTCTTTCAGAAAATCGACTTTTGACTGCTTTTATTTTGGTCTCACAGCGTTGAGTGCACAATGGGAAAGGAACATCCGCCTCCTCTCTGCATTTGCACCTGTGACATTTCATTTCATGTTCCTCTTCGTTTGAATAGAGCTGGGAGGAATAAAGACACTGTCGGTGACGGTGGTGTTTGGAGAAAACAAGAACAAAAGATCTGACAGCAGAGAAAGAAACAAAAAGCAGAGGAAGACTGGCAGCCACCCACATCTCTGACTACTAGTTTATCGAACAGCACTAACATCCTGTCCCCAAAGAACAGCCAACTTTCTCCCCTTGGTCTCTGAAGAGAAACCACAGAGTAACAGAGCTCTCAGATTAAATGGTTTGTGTTCTGCAGGATTGGAGTAGCTTTATTGTGACTGGTCAATCAATGATTAAGTAACTGCACATCCAATTCAAAACTGTTTTTGTGTTTTACTGTACCCTTATCCGCTCACGGTTTGTCTTAACACTGCTCAAGCTTTTTTTTGTGAGCGTTTAATGTGTCTAGAGACACTTTCGGAAGTAGAGGGAATAAGAGACAGAGTAAAAGAAGAGGTCGAAAAACAATGAAATCTCAGGTATGTTTAGGTAATTAGGTTGAGGCATTTGAGAAAAGGACGAGCAACTGTCCTTGAAATACCACAAGACTGAATTTGTTGATATTAAATAACATACTGAGGGCCACAGGAAATGAATCACATGCTGCGTTTGCAATAGATTTAGATATTATTTCTGAAGTTCTCGCCAATGTTTTTGTATATTGTTGTTGCCAAATATGAAGAAAACACCTAGTCTGGGTACAGGTGTTTTTAGCTAACTTTCCCTGTAGTCTACTCTGTGTCATTAGAAAAAGGAGTGAAATAATAACAAAAAGACTGGTACTCACACTAGGAAAGACCTTCCAAAGAACATTCATGTAAGACAATATTTTCTGTTATTACGTACTTTAGTGATAACCTAATTTAGTGATAACTAAAGTAGGTAATAACAGAAAAATATTGGCTATATACATGTTCTTTTAGATATTGAATGAAGAACAGGGTTCATGGATGCACATGATGGATGAACATACATTATAAATATGGAAGAAAATAATCTTGATAGATGAACATAAACCTAGGTCACTACTTGTACACATTTCTGAAATGAGCATCTTTTGAGGTGCATGGATGGATGTAAACCAGATTCAAGACGTGTAAAGCATGGTTTCTCAATCAACTACCTTTTTAATGTATCATGTTTAATGCCGATTTTTTTGGAGGCAGATCAAAACAACAAAATAAGAAACAAAAAAGGTAATAACTGCAGTGTCTGTTGTGTAGCAAACTTAGCATCGGTCTGATGTGTAGCAAACTTAGCATCGGTCTGATATCTAGCAAACTTAGCATCGGTCTGATATCTAGC
Organism: Salvelinus fontinalis; assembly: GCF_029448725.1. Taxonomy (NCBI): domain Eukaryota; kingdom Metazoa; phylum Chordata; class Actinopteri; order Salmoniformes; family Salmonidae; genus Salvelinus; species Salvelinus fontinalis. Next base: position 4,747,517 of record NC_074677.1, read on the forward strand.
AAACTTAGCATCGGTCTGATATCTAGCAAACTTAGCATCTGTCTGATATCTAGCAAACTTAGCATTGGTCTGATGTGTAGCAAACTTAGCATCGGTCTGATGTGTAGCAAACTTAGCATCGGTCTGATATCTAGCAAACTTAGCATCGGTCTGATGTGTAGCAAACTTAGCATCGGTCTGATATCTAGCAAACTTAGCATCGGTCTGATATCTAGCAAACTTAGCATCGGTCTGATATCTAGCAAACTTAGCATCGGTCTGATATCTAGCAAACTTAGCATTGGTCTGATATCTAGCAAACTTAGCATCGGTCTGATGTGTAGCAAACTTAGCATCGGTCTGATATCTAGCAAACTTAGCATCGGTCTGATGTGTAGCAAACTTAGCATCGGTCTGATATCTAGCAAACTTAGCATCGGTCTGATATCTAGCAAACTTAGCATCGGTCTGATATCTAGCAAACTTAGCATCGGTCTGATGTGTAGCAAACTTAGCATCGGTATGATGTGTAGCAAACTTAGCATCGGTCTGATATCTAGCAAACTTAGCATCGGTCTGATGTGTAGCAAACTTAGCATCGATCTGATGTGTAGTAAACTTAGCATCGGTCTGATATCTAGCAAACTTAGCATCGGTCTGATGTGTAGCAAACTTAGCATCGGTCTGATGTGTAGTAAACTTAGCATCGATCTGATATCTAGCAAACTTAGCATCGGTCTGATGTCTAGCAAACTTAGCATCGGTCTGATGTGTAGCAAACTTAGCATCGGTCTGATATCTAGTAAACTTAGCATCGGTCTGATATCTAGCAAACTTAGCATCGGTCTGATATCTAGCAAACTTTGCATCGGTCTGATATCTAGCAAACTTTGCATCGGTCTGATGTGTAGCAAACTTAACATCGGGTCTGATGTGTAGCAAACTTAGCATCGGTCTGTTATCTAGCAAACTTAGCATCAGGCTGATGTGTAGCAAACTTAGCATCGGTCTGATGTGTAGCAAACTTAGCATTGGTCTGATGTGTAGCAAACTTAGCATCGGTCTGATATCTAGCAAACTTAGCATCGGTCTGATGTGTAGTAAACTTAGCATCGGCCTGATGTGTAGCAAACTTAGCATCGGTCTGATGTGTAGTAAACTTAGCATTGGTCTGATATCTAGCAAACTTAGCATCGGTCTGATATGTAGCGAACTTAGCATCGGTCTGATATGTAGCGAACTTAGCATCGGTCTGATATATAGCAAACTTAGCATCGGCCTGATGTGTAGCAAACTTAGCATTGGTCTGATATCTAGCAAACTTAGCATCGGTCTGATATGTAGCGAACTTAGCATTGGTCTGATATGTAGCGAACTTAGCATCGATCTGATATGTAGGGAACTTAGCATCGGTCTGATATGTAGCGAACTTAGCATCGGTCTGATATGTAGCAAACTTAGCATCGGCCTGATGTGTAGCAAACTTAGCATTGGTCTGATATCTAGCAAACTTAGCATCGGTCTGATATGTAGCGAACTTAGCATCGGTCTGAATACCGGCCAGTGCTGCCCTTGTCATTCTGTGCAACACTATAACATCACATGCAAGGCACAGAGAAGGTGAGGATGGAGTCTTGCCCTCCTGTGTCCGTGCTTATCATACGTCGGCCATCATTGTAAATAACAATTTGTTCTTAACTGACTTGCCTAGTTAAAGAAAGTGAGATAAAATGAAATAAAACAATCCAGATGGACTCAACACAAGGCCTACAAACCCAGTCAATATCCTGCTTGTTTATGTTGATCACAGTTGGAGAACCTTAATGACACCCCAACGCTGGCTGGCCTCCGTCCAGACGCAACAAGAACTAATCATCACGGAGTCACACTGTGTTACAGAGAGAGTCTGGCTGCTGCATGAAAGTCCCTGGATATTCAGGCAAATAATACAGAACCTTCCTTGCACACATTTCGGTGATTCATGAACAGTCACATTTTTGGTGGACAGTCAACTTGGATAGGTCCTATCCTCTTTAATAATCACATCTCTTCTTTGTTAGAGTATGTGTGTGTAGTGTACTGTACTGTATATGATGAAGGGAAATCCAGCAAGTCAACAATACCTGTTTGCTTCTTCTTAGCTGAAACTATTCAGGTTATTTTTCAATGCCACATTTCAAATGGTATAAAATAAATAAAAGTAAACTCATGTGGGCTGGGCATCCTTGAAGATGCACGACACTATGTAATCTTAAAAGGGATTCTGTATTTCATATATTTTTCTGATTTGTATTTATTTTTTGCTGTGGCCTCCTTGAGTGGTTTACCGACATGTGGGTGTGGGAAGGAAAATCTCTCGTCCAAGTAGGACTATCCATCTAGGTTCCCTTGACACTAAAAGGTGAAATCACTTTCTATTCAAGTGTTTGTATTTGAGTATTTGTATTATGATCCCCATTAGCTGTTGCAGAAGCAGCAGCTACTCTTCCTGGGGTCCACAAAAAAACATAGAGAATACTTAGACAAAAACAGCCACACACATTTAAAATACACTGAACAAAATATAAACGCAACATGTACAATGATGGTCTCATCTTTCATGAGCTGAAATAAAAGATCACAGAAATGTTCCATTTAAATATAATATAAATAAAGCTTTTTTTTTGTTAACATCCCTGTTAGTGAGCATTTCTCTTTTGCCAAGATAATCCATCCATCTGACAGTGGCATATCAAGAACCTGATTAAACAGCATGATCATTACATAGGTGCACCTTGTGCTGGGGACAATAAAAGGCCACTTTCAAATGTGCAGTTTTGTCACACAACACAATGCCACAGATATCTCAAGCTTTGAGGGAGTGTGCAATTGGCATGCCGACTGCAGGAATGTCCACCAAAGCTGCTGCCAGAGAATTGAATGTTTTAGAGAATTTGGCAGTATGTCCAACCGGCCTCACAACCGCAGACCACATCAGCCCAGGACCTCTACGTCCGGCTTCTTCACCTGCGGGATCGTCTGAGACCAGCCACCCGTTCAGCTGATGAAACTGTGGGTTTACGCATCTGAAGAATTTCTGCACAAACTTTCAGAAACCGTATCACGGAAGCTCATCTGTATGCCCGTCGTCCTCACCAGGGTCTTGACCAGACTGCAGTTCAGCATCGCAACCGACTTCAGTGGTCAAATGCTCACTTTCGATAGCCACTGGCACACTGGAGAAGTGTGCTCTTCACAGATTAATCCCGGTTTCAACTGTACCGGGCAGATGGCAGACAGCGTGTATGGTGTCGTGTGAGTGGTTTGCTGATGTCAACATCGTGAACATAGGGGGCCCATTGTCGTGTCATTCATTTGCCACCATCACTTAATGTTTCAGCATGATAATGCACAGCCCCACGTCGCAAGGATCTATACACAATTCCTGGAAGCTGAAAATGTCCCAGTTCTTCCATGACCTGTATACTCACCAGACAGGTTAACCATTGAGCATGTTTGGGATGCTCTGGATTGATGTGTACGACAGCATGTTCCAGTTCCCACCAATATCCAACAACTTCGCACAGCCATTGAGGAGGAGTGGGACAACATTTTTATATATTTTTTATTTAACCTTTATTCAACTAGGCAAGTCAATTAAGAACAATTTATTATTTACAATGACGGCCTACACCGGTTAAGCACTAACCCGGACGACGCTGGGCAAATTGCGCACCACCCTATGCGACTCCCAATCACGGCCGGTTGTGATACAGCCTGGAATCAAAGGTCTGTAGTGACGCCTATATCTGTAGTGACGCCTATAACAACAAATACTGACTGGTTTTCTGATTCACGCTCCAACTTTTTTTTAAAGGTATCTGTAACCAATCTGTATTCCCTGTCATGTGAAATCCATAGATTAGGGCCTAATGAATTTATTTAAATTGACTGATGTCCTTATATGAACTGTAACTCAGTAAAATTCTAGAAATTGTTGCATGTTGCATTTATATTTTAGTTAATAGAAAGATCAATACAACAAAAAGGTCCTATACGTACACGTTTAAGGGGTACGTCAGAGGCGTTGTGCCTTGAAGTGTCGACGTCAAAGTTTATTCCAATGTGGTCCTTCTCTCTATAACAGTATGAAAAGCTCCATCTCCCACTGTCCATATTTACAATAAATCTTTTGTGACAGTTTGTGGTAGAAACGTTTTAATTGGACAGTTTAGCAATATAATTGTGTGATAGCAAACATCCATTCACTGATGGGTGTGAATAAGATGTACAGTGCATGGGTAAATCACCTGTTTGTATCCTTCCCTACAGTCTGACTGGGCTAGAGAGTGCAAATGAGTTTAGCGTACGATAATTAGGTGCCAAGCACAGTGGGATTAAAGATTTTAACAACGGAAAGTATACTGACAATGTTATGTTTGGAGCGTTTGTTTCTCTCCCAGCCAAAGATACTGATTACAGCTATCACTATTCACTATCATAGGTAGCACCACAGGTTGAGTGCTATGATGAAAGGATCCATCCCTCCTATGGACTGTAATATACTATACGTTTTGAAATAAGAGTTTTAGATTCCTACCTAGATACATCTACAGTACCAAGCTTTACAAATATTTAACTTGTGAATTGAGTGTACAAAACATTTGTACACACATGTGTCCTCTTTCCATGACATAGACTAACCATGTGAAAGCCAGGTGAAAGCTACGATCCCTTACTGATGTCACCTGTTAAATCCAGACAAAGGGGAGGAGACATGGAGACATGGATTTACCTGGTCAGTCTATGTCATGGAAAGAGCAGGTGTTCTTAATGTTTTGTACACTCAGTTTATATGAATGCCATAAGTAGACCTGGCATGTTGAACCAATGGAAAGAGAGACTCATCATACTCTGTTAAAACAACGGGATATATAACACCATAAAAGTGATATAGCATCTGATATCCAATAACAAAATGAGATTTCTGCTATTGAAGAAAGCAAGGTGCACTGTGAGCAAAATTATACGCACAAAGAAAGGCTCACCAAATCATTGAGTCACCCTGGGGAGGGCAAGAATGTGCCTGCGATGCTTTAGAATGGAGGTTCTGATTGTTAACGCTATTGTATTGTACACCACTTAGTAGGAGACTGACTGGGAGAGGGGAGTCATCACACAGGCCCACGCACAACCTGCAGGGTCAGGGACAGGGCTGGGTAAAGGGGGAGGAGAGGCAGGTACTGACCAACTGGATCATGAGGAGTAGAAGGGAGTCATCACACAGGCCCACACACAACCTGCAGAGTCAGGGACAGGGCTGGGTAAAGGGGGAGGAGAGGCAGGTACTGACCAACTGGATCATGAGGAGTAGAAGGGAGTCATCACACAGGCCCACGCACAACCTGCAGAGTCAGGGACAGGGCTGGGGAAGGGGGAGGAAACCAAGGAGACCTTGTTTGGCAGGTGATTGCTTAGGTAAAAGAAAGCAGTGGTTGCTGTTAACGACCAACAATTTACTCCCGTTCAGTTTCATCTCCATGCCAACGATTGACACCAGTGGGTATTACTCATTACAGTATAATATAACTCATTATATTGACTCCCTTTGGATAACACCATTTATCCAGATTATATTGACTCCTTTTGGATAACACATTTACTCTATCCAGATTCTATTGACTCCCTATGGATAACACCATCTATCCAGATTATATTGACTCCCTTTGGATAACACATTTACTCTATCCAGATTATATTGACTCCCTATGGATAACACCATCTATCCAGATTATATTGACTCCCTATGGATAACACCATCTATCCTGATTATATTGACTCCCTATGGATAACACCATTTATCCAGATTATATTGACTCCCTATGGATAACACATTTACTCTATCCAGATTCTATTGACTCCCTATGGATAACACCATCTATCCAGATTATATTGACTCCCTATGGATAACACATTTACTCTATCCAGATTCTATTGACTCCCTATGGATAACACCATTTATCCAGATTATATTGACTCCCTATGGATAACACCATCTATCCAGATTATATTGACTCCCTATGAATAACACATTTACTCTATCCAGATTATATTGACTCCCTATGGATAACACCATCTATCCAGATTATATTGACTCCCTATGAATAACACATTTACTCTATCCAGATTATATTGACTCCCTATGGATAACACCATCTATCCAGATTATATTGACTCCCTATGGATAACACCATTTATCCAGATTATATTGACTCCCTATGGATAACACCATCTATCCAGATTATATTGACTCCCTATGAATAACACATTTACTCTATCCAGATTATATTGACTCCCTATGGATAACACCATCTATCCAGATTATATTGACTCCCTATGGATAACACCATTTATCCAGATTATATTGACTCCCTATGGATAACACCATCTATCCAGATTATATTGACTCCCTATGAATAACACATTTACTCTATCCAGATTATATTGACTCCCTATGGATAACACCATTTATCCAGATTATATTGACTCCCTATGGATAACACCATTTATCCAGATTATATTGACTCCTTTTGGATAACACATTTACTCTATCCAGATTCTATTGACTCCCTATGGATAACACCATCTATCCAGATTATATTGACTCCCTATGGATAACACCATTTATCCAGATTATATTGACTCCCTATGGATAACACCATCTATCCAGATTATATTGACTCCCTATGAATAACACATTTACTCTATCCAGATTATATTGACTCCCTATGGATACCACCATCTATCCAGATTATATTGACTCCTTTTGAATAACATCATTACTCCTAACATAGGAACACCGCTTCTATCCTCCCGGTGGCTAAATACGTGATGCTGGTGGTGACAGAAGAAAAACTGTGAGATAAACTGTGACATACATGTAATTTATGGCCTTAAATCAAGCACGTTTAACACTCCCACAACGATTCTAATACTTCAATTTACTTAAACATATAACACAGATGATTCCTCAATTAAGCCGATGCACAGCATCTGGCCGCGGCGTTGACTAAATGACAAAAACAGACTCATTGCTGAATTGCCTTTGTGGAAGCAATTGCTCAAATAATTGTAAAATTACTGAAATAGACAGACTGAAAAGCAATTCAGTGACAACTGGAATTTCCAGACGAGAGAAGCAAATTGGCCCGGGTTTGTTTAAGAATTGTGATGAATGGAGTTCCTACTGAGTGGTTTAAGAAGAGATCAATCTGTCCCTGTGTAATGGTGACTTCTCATCAGGGACAACTGCAACACACAGCTACAATAGGCCCTGCTACTGGCACTTAGTGGCCCTGTCTTTTAGTCCACTGTCTCACTGAGTGGCCCTGTCTGTTAGTCCACTATCTCACTGAGTGGCCCTGTCTTTTAGTCCCCTGTCTCACTGAGTGGCCCACCTGTTAGTCCACTGTCTCACTGAGTGGCCCTGTCTGTTAGTCCACTGTCTCACTGAGTGGCCCTGTCTGTTAGTCCACTGTCTCACTGAGTGGCCCCGTCTGTTAGTCCACTGTCTCACTGAGTGGCCCTGTCTGTTTGTCCACTGTCTCACTGAGTGGCCCTGTCTGTTTGTCCACCGTCTCACTGAGTGGCCCTGTCTGTTAGTCCACTTTCTCACTGAGTGGCCCTGTCTGTTAGTCCACCGTCTCACTGAGTGGCCCTGTCTGTTAGTCCCCTGTCTCACTGAGTGGCCCCTGTCTGTTAGTCCACTGTCTCACTGAGTGGCCCTGTCTGTTAGTCCACTGTCTCACTGAGTGGCCCGCCTGTTAGTCCACCGTCTCACTGAGTGGCCTTGTCTGTTAGTCCACCGTCTCACTGAGTGGCCCTGTCTGTTAGTCCACTGTCTCACTGAGTGGCCTTGTCTGTTAGTCCACCGTCTCACTGAGTGGCCCTGTCTGTTAGTCCACTATCTCACTGAGTGGCCCTGTCTGTTAGTCCACTGTCTCACTGAGTGGCCTTGTCTGTTAGTCCACTGTCTCACTGAGTGGCCCTGTCTGTTAGTCCACTGTCTCACTGAGTGGCCCTGTCTGTTAGTCCACTGTCTCACTGAGTGGCCCTGTCTGTTAGTCCACTGTCTCACTGAGTGGCCCCCGTCTGTTAGTCCACTGTCTCACTGAGTGGCCTTGTCTGTTAGTCCACTGTCTCACTGAGTGGCCTTGTCTGTTAGTCCACTGTCTCACTGAGTGGCCCCGCCTGTTAGTCCACTGTCTCACTGAGTGGCCCTGTCTGTTAGTCCACTGTCTCACTGAGTGGCCCTGTCTGTTAGTCCACCGTCTCACTGAGTGGCCCTGTCTGTTAGTCCACTGTCTCACTGAGTGGCCCTGTCTGTTAGTCCACTGTCTCACTGAGTGGCCTTGTCTGTTAGTCCACCGTCTCACTGAGTGGCCTTGTCTGTTAGTCCACCGTCTCACTGAGTGGCCCTGTCTGTTAGTCCACTGTCTCACTGAGTGGCCTTGTCTGTTAGTCCACCGTCTCACTGAGTGGCCCTGTCTGTTAGTCCACTGTCTCACTGAGTGGCCTTGTCTGTTAGCCCACTGTCTCACTGAGTGGCCCTGTCTGTTAGTCCACTGTCTCACTGAGTGGCCCTGTCTGTTAGTCCACTGTCTCACTGAGTGGCCCTGTCTGTTAGTCCACTGTCTCACTGAGTGGCCCTGTCTGTTAGTCCACTGTCTCACTGAGTGGCCCTGTCTGTTAGTCCACTGTCTCACTGAGTGGCCCTGTCTGTTAGTCCACCGTCTCACTGAGTGGCCCTGTCTGTTAGTCCACTGTCTCACTGAGTGGCCTTGTCTGTTAGTCCACTGTCTCACTGAGTGGCCCCCGTCTGTTAGTCCACTGTCTCACTGAGTGGCCTTGTCTGTTAGTCCACTGTCTCACTGAGTGGCCTTGTCTGTTAGTCCACTGTCTCACTGAGTGGCCCCGCCTGTTAGTCCACTGTCTCACTGAGTGGCCCTGTCTGTTAGTCCACTGTCTCACTGAGTGGCCCTGTCTGTTAGTCCACCGTCTCACTGAGTGGCCCTGTCTGTTAGTCCACTGTCTCACTGAGTGGCCCTGTCTGTTAGTCCACTGTCTCACTGAGTGGCCTTGTCTGTTAGTCCACCGTCTCACTGAGTGGCCTTGTCTGTTAGTCCACTGTCTCACTGAGTGGCCTTGTCTGTTAGTCCACTGTCTCACTGAGTGGCCCTGTCTGTTAGTCCACCGTCTCACTGAGTGGCCCTGTCTGTTAGTCCACTGTCTCACTGAGTGGCCCTGTCTGTTAGTCCACTGTCTCACTGAGTGGCCTTGTCTGTTAGTCCACCGTCTCACTGAGTGGCCTTGTCTGTTAGTCCACCGTCTCACTGAGTGGCCCTGTCTGTTAGTCCACTGTCTCACTGAGTGGCCTTGTCTGTTAGTCCACCGTCTCACTGAGTGGCCCTGTCTGTTAGTCCACTGTCTCACTGAGTGGCCTTGTCTGTTAGTCCACTGTCTCACTGAGTGGCCCTGTCTGTTAGTCCACTGTCTCACTGAGTGGCCCTGTCTGTTAGTCCACTGTCTCACTGAGTGGCCCTGTCTGTTAGTCCACTGTCTCACTGAGTGGCCCTGTCTGTTAGTCCACTGTCTCACTGAGTGGCCCTGTCTGTTAGTCCACTGTCTCACTGAGTGGCCCTGTCTGTTAGTCCACCGTCTCACTGAGTGGCCCTGTCTGTTAGTCCACTGTCTCACTGAGTGGCCTTGTCTGTTAGTCCACTGTCTCACTGAGTGGCCCCGCCTGTTAGTCCACTGTCTCACTGAGTGGCCCGCCTGTTAGTCCACCGTCTCACTGAGTGGCCTTGTCTGTTAGTCCACCGTCTCACTGAGTGGCCCTGTCTGTTAGTCCACTGTCTCACTGAGTGGCCCTGTCTGTTAGTCCACTGTCTCACTGAGTGGCCCTGTCTGTTAGTCCACTGTCTCACTGAGTGGCCCTGTCTGTTAGTCCACTGTCTCACTGAGTGGCCCTGTCTGTTAGTCCACCGTCTCACTGAGTGGCCCTGTCTGTTAGTCCACTGTCTCACTGAGTGGCCTTGTCTGTTAGTCCACTGTCTCACTGAGTGGCCCCGCCTGTTAGTCCACTGTCTCACTGAGTGGCCCTGTCTGTTAGTCCACTGTCTCACTGAGTGGCCCTGTCTGTTAGTCCACCGTCTCACTGAGTGGCCTTGTCTGTTAGTCCACTGTCTCACTGAGTGGCCCTGTCTGTTAGTCCCCTGTCTCACTGAGTGGCCCTGTCTGTTAGTCCACTGTCTCACTGAGTGGCCCTGTCTGTTAGTCCACCGTCTCACTGAGTGGCCTTGTCTGTTAGTCCACTGTCTCACTGAGTGGCCCCGCCTGTTAGTCCACTGTCTCACTGAGTGGCCCTGTCTGTTAGTCCACTGTCTCACTGAGTGGCCCTGTCTGTTAGTCCACCGTCTCACTGAGTGGCCTTGTCTGTTAGTCCACTGTCTCACTGAGTGGCCTTGTCTGTTAGTCCCCTGTCTCACTGAGTGGCCCTGTCTGTTAGTCCACTGTCTCACTGAGTGGCCCTGTCTGTTAGTCCACTGTCTCACTGAGTGGCCCTGTCTGTTAGTCCACTGTCTCACTGAGTGGCCCCGTCTGTTAGTCCACTGTCTCACTGAGTGGCCCTGTCTGTTAGTCCCCTGTCTCACTGAGTGGCCCTGTCTGTTAGTCCACTGTCTCACTGAGTGGCCCTGTCTGTTAGTCCCCTGTCTCACTGAGTGGCCCTGTCTGTTAGTCCACTGTCTCACTGAGTGGCCCTGTCTGTTAGTCCACTGTCTCACTGAGTGGCCCCGTCTGTTAGTCCATCGTCTCACTGAGTGGCCTTGTCTGTTAGTCCCCTATTCTCGTCCACTGACAGACAGCCGCAGCACAGCAGTGTAGTAATCTTCCTCCAGCTCACAGAGGACCTGATGTCCTGGATATAACACCCTGACAACCCACTCAGCCCAACACAACGGGCAAGGATGAAAACAACAATGGGCACAAACCACAACAACGGAGCACTGAACAATGGCATGAAGGATGAATTCACATCAGTTTGTTTGATAGTGGTATCAACTTAACAACTACAGTTGATAAAAATAAAAATAAAAATAGTATTTTTTTATTTTTATTGACTAGGCAAGTCAGTTAAGAACAAATTATTATTTACAGTGGGTTAACTGTGGGTTAACAGTGGGTTTACTGCCTTGTTCAGGGTCAGAATGACAGATTTTTACCTTGTCACCTCAGGGATTGGATCTAGCAACCTTTTGGTTACTGGCCCAACGCTCTATCCACTAGACTACCTGCCACCCCAACACTCTAACCACTAGGCTACCTACCCCCCCCCCCCCCCCCCAAAGATGAAAGGTGACTAAATACCCAGGGAGCAGTAGGATGTTCTCAGTTCAGTACACGATTGGGACAAATGATGGCAATGTGAAACCCGTCATGAAATGACATGATAGATATCACTGTGCCACGTCTCTTTTGGCAGATTTTGTCAATATAAGAAAACATCTATATTACAATGAGACTCCGAAATAGAAGGGGGAAAACCCCACTGCTTCTTTAAATTGGATTCCGTGTTCTATCTCGGAAAACGGTAAAGTAAATTAAAAGGTCTAGGAATATGTGAGATCACCCAGTGTATAGATTGCATTGAGAGTGGAGGCATGACTGTCTGGTCAATGTGTTAGTTCTAGATAAGGAATATGCTGCAGATAAAAACTTGCCCTGAAAATGTTTAGTGTAGGTAATAGTGTGAGAAGAGGGTATAGGTAATAGTGTAATAAGAGGGTATAGGTAATAGTGTAGGAAGAGGGTATAGGTAGTAGTGTAGGTAGAGGGTATAGGTAGTAGTGTAGGAAGAGGGTATAGGTAGTAGTGTAGGAAGAGGGTATAGGTAGTAGTGTGAGAAGAGGGTATAGGTAATAGTGTGAGAAGAGGGTATAGGTAATAGTGTGAGAAGAGGGTATAGGTAATAGTGTAATAAGAGGGTATAGGTAATAGTGTGAGAAGAGTGTATAGGTAGTAGTGTAGGAAGAGGGTATAGGTAGTAGTGTAGGAAGAGGGTATAGGTAGTAGTGTAAGAAGAGGGTATAGGTAATAGTGTGAGAAGAGGGTATAGGTAATAGTGTGAGAAGAGGGTAGTAGTGGGGTAGTAGTGTAAGAAGAGGGTATAGGTAGTAGTGTAGGAAGAGGGTATAGGTAGTAGTGTAGGAAGAGGGTATAGGTAGTAGTGTAAGAAGAGGGTATAGGTAATAGTGTGAGAAGAGGGTATAGGTAATAGTGTAGGAAGAGGGTATAGGTAGTAGTGTGAGAAGAGGGTATAGGTAATAGTGTGAGAAGAGGGTATAGGTAATAGTGTAATAAGAGGGTATAGGTAATAGTGTGAGAAGAGGATATAGGTAGTAGTGTAGGAAGAGGGTATAGGTAGTAGTGTAGGAAGAGGATATAGGTAGTAGTGTGAGAAGAGGGTATAGGTAGGAGTGTGAGAAGAGGGTATAGGTAGGAGTGTGAGAAGAGGGTATAGGTAGTAGTGTGAGAAGAGGGTATAGGTAGTAGTGTAGGAAGAGGGTATAGGTAGTAGTGTGAGAAGAGGGTATAGGTAGGAGTGTGAGAAGAGGGTATAGGTAGGAGTGTGAGAAGAGGGTATAGGTAATAGTGTGAGAAGAGGGTATAGGTAGTAGTGTTGGAAGAGGGTATAGGTAATAGTGTGAGAAGAGGGTATAGGTAGGAGTGTGAGAAGAGGGTATAGGTAATAGTGTGAGAAGAGGGTATAGGTAGTAGTGTAGGAAGAGGGTATAGGTAGTAGTGTAGGAAGAGGGTATAGGTAATAGTGTGAGAAGAGAGTATAGGTAGTAGTGTAATAAGAGGGTATAGGTAGTAGTGTAATAAGAGGGTATAGGTAATAGTGTGAGAAGAGGGTATAGGTAGTAGTGTAAGAAGAGGGTATAGGTAGTAGTGTGAGAAGAGGGTATAGGTAGTAGTGTAGGAAGAGGGTATAGGTAATAGTGTGAGAAGAGGGTATAGGTAGTAGTGTAAGAAGAGGGTATAGGTAGTAGTGTGAGAAGAGGGTATAGGTAGTAGTGTGAGAAGAGGGTATAGGTAATAGTGTGAGAAGAGGGTATAGGTAGTAGTGTAAGAAGAGGGTATAGGTAGGAGTGTGAGAAGAGGGTATAGGTAGTAGTGTAAGAAGAGGGTATAGGTAGTAGTGTAGGAAGAGGGTATAGGTAGTAGTGTAGGAAGAGGGTATAGGTAGTAGTGTAGGTAGAAGGTATAGGTAGTAGTGTAGGAAGAGGGTATATGTAGTAGTGTAGGTAGAGGGTATAGGTGGTAGTGTAGGTAGAGGGTATAGGTAGTAGTGTAGGAAGAGGGTATAGGTAGTAGTATAGGAAGAGGGTATAGGTAGTAGTGTAAGAAGAGGGTATAGGTAGTAGTGTAGGAAGAGGGTATAGGTATTAGTGTAAGAAGAGGGTATAGGTAGTAGTGTAAGAATAGGGTATAGGTAGTAGTGTGAGAAGAGGGTATAGGTAGTAGTGTAGGAAGAGGGTATAGGTAGTAGTGTAAGAAGAGGGTATAGGTAGTAGTGTAGGAAGAGGGTATAGGTAGTAGTGTAGGAAAAGGGTATAGGTAATAGTGTAGGAAGAGGGTATAGGTAGTAGTGTAGGAAGAGGGTATATGTAGTAGTGTAAGAAGAGGGTATAGGTAGTAGTGTTGTAAGAAGAGGGTATAGGTAGTAGTGTACGAAGAGGGTATAGGTAGTAGTGTAGGAAGAGGGTATAGGTAGAAGTGTAAGAAGAGGGTGTAGGTAGTAGTGTAGGAAGAGGGTATAGGTAGTAGTGTAGGAAGAGGGTATAGGTAGTAGTGTACGAAGAGGGTATAGGTAGTAGTGTAGGAAGAGGGTATAGGTAGTAGTGTAATAAGAGGGTATAGGTAGGAGTGTGAGAAGAGGGTATAGGTAGTGGTGTAAGAAGAGGGTATAGGTAGTAGTGTAGGAAGAGGGTATAGGTAGTAGTGTAGGAAGAGGGTATAGGTAGTAGTGTAGGTAGAGGGTATAGGTAGTAGTGTAGGAAGAGGGTATATGTAGTAGTGTAGGTAGAGGGTATAGGTGGTAGTGTAGGTAGAGCGTTTAGGTAGTAGTGTAGGAAGAGGGTATAGGTAGTAGTGTAAGAAGAGGGTATAGGTAGTAGTGTAAGAAGAGGGTATAGGTAGTAGTGTAAGAAGAAGGTATAGGTAGTAGTGTAATAAGAGGGTATCGGTAGTAGTGTAGGAAGAGGGTATAGGTAGTAGTGTAAGAAGAGGGTATAGGTAGTAGTGTAGGAAGAGGGTATAGGTATTAGTGTAAGAAGAGGGTATAGGTAGTAGTGTGAGAAGAGGGTATAGGTAGTAGTGTAGGAAGAGGGTATAGGTAGTGATGTAAGAAGAGGGTATAGGTAGTAGTGTGAGAAGAGGGTATAGGTAGTAGTGTAGGAAGAGGGTATAGGTAGTAGTGTGAGAAGAGGGTATAGGTAGTGGTGTAAGAAGAGGGTATAGGTAGTAGTGTAGGAAAAGGGTATAGGTAATAGTGTAGGAAGAGGGTATAGGTAGTAGTGTAGGAAGAGGGTACATGTAGTAGTGTAAGAAGAGGGTATAGGTAGTAGTGTTGTAAGAAGAGGGTATAGGTAGTAGTGTAAGAAGAGGGTATAGGTAGTAGTGTTGTAAGAAGAGGGTATAGGTAATAGTGTAGGAAGAGAATATAGGTAGTAGTGTAGGAAGAGGGTATAGGTAGTAGTGTAAGAAGAGGGTATAGGTAGAAGTGTAAGAAGAGGGTATAGGTAGAAGTGTAAGAAGAGGGTATAGGTAGTAGTGTAGGAAGAGGGTATAGGTAGTAGTGTGAGAAGAGGGTATAGGTAGTAGTGTAGGAAGAGGGTATAGGTAGTAGTGTAGGAAGAGGGTATAGGTAGTAGTGTAGGAAGAGGGTATAGGTAGTAGTGTAAGAAGAGGGTATAGGTAGTAGTGTGAGAAGAGGGTATAGGTAGTAGTGTAGGAAGAGGGTATAGGTAGTAGTGTGAGAAGAGGGTATAGGTAGTAGTGTAGGAAGAGGGTATAGGGAGTAATGTTGGAAGAGGGTATAGGAAATAGTGTAAGAAGAGGGTATAGGTAGAAGTATAAGAAGAGGGTTTAGGTAGTAGTGTAGGAAGAGGGTATAGGTAGTAGTGTAGGAAGAGGATATAGGTAGTAGTGTGAGAAGAGGGTATAGGTAGTAGTGTAGGAAGAGGGTATAGGTAGTAGTGTAAGAAGAGGGTATAGGTAGTAGTGTTGTAAGAAGAGGGAATAGGTAGTAGTGTAGGAAGAGGGTATAGGTAGTAGTGTAGGAAGAGGGTATAGGTAGTAGTGTAGGAAGAGGGTATAGGTAGTAGTGTAAGAAGAGGGTATAGGTAGTAGTGTAGGAAGAGGGTATAGGTAGTAGTGTGAGAAGAGGGTATAGGTAGTAGTGTAGGAAGAGGGTATAGGTAGTAGTGTAGGAAGAGGGTATAGGTAGTAGTGTAGGAAGAGGGTATAGGTAGTAGTGTAAGAAGAGGGTATAGGTAGTAGTGTGAGAAGAGGGTATAGGTAGTAGTGTAGGAAGAGGGTATAGGTAGTAGTGTGAGAAGAGGGTATAGGTAGTAGTGTAGGAAGAGGGTATAGGGAGTAATGTTGGAAGAGGGTATAGGAAATAGTGTAAGAAGAGGGTATAGGTAGAAGTATAAGAAGAGGGTTTAGGTAGTAGTGTAGGAAGAGGGTATAGGTAGTAGTGTAGGAAGAGGATATAGGTAGTAGTGTGAGAAGAGGGTATAGGTAGTAGTGTAGGAAGAGGGTATAGGTAGTAGTGTAAGAAGAGGGTATAGGTAGTAGTGTAGGAAGAGGGTAGTAGTGGGGTAGTAGTGTAAGAAGAGGGTGTAGGTAGTAGTGTAGGAAGAGGGTATAGGTAGTAGTGTAGGAAGAGGGTATAGGTAGTAGTGTAAGAAGAGGGTATTGGGTTGTCAGGATATTAGTGTTCAATGATAGCGATGTTTTGTTTTTATTTCCTTGTGTGCCTGTCTTGTCTTCTTATGTGTCTATATGTAGTCATTGGCCGTTCTATATTTATTTGTTGTTCATATTTTAATTTTCATTGCATGCATACCCTGATGACAAAGGCAATGAGTAGGATGAGGAGGATCTGTACAGCCACCACCATTCCAGTAGGTGCCATCTCACTTTCACCCCAAAGCCATCGATGTCCTACTGCTCCCTGCACATCATGAGTCTGCAAATACAATATAGTCACGAGAATGTAAACAATGGTACCCCATTGCTGTATGAATTCATGAAATAATACGCCACATCAACTGTATTGATATTCAGAGTAAGTCAAAATGTATTGCAGACTGAGTGGTGGTGCAGTATTCAGTGTAGTGCTATGGGTACTCAGTATTCCATGTAGCTCTACGGGTATTCAGTATTCAGTGTAGCTCTACAGGTATTCAGTATTCAGTGTAGCTCTACGGGTATTCAGTTTTCAGTATAGTGCTACAGGTATTCAGTATAGTGCTACGGGTATTCAGTGTAGTGCTACGGGTATTCAGTGTAGTGCTACGGGTATTCAGTATTCAGTATAGTGCTACAGGTATTCAGTGTAGTGTTACGGGTATTCAGTGTAGTGCTACGGGTATTCAGTGTTCAGTATAGTGCTACAGGTTTTCAGTGTAGTGTTACGGGTATTCAGTGTAGTGCTACAGTGCTCCCATCTATGTCTCTGCTAACTACCGTGCTCCCATCTATGTCTCTGCTAACTACAGTGCTCCCATCTATGTCTCTGCTAACTATAGTGCTCCCATCTCTGTCTCTGCTAACTACAGTGCTCCCATCTCTGTCTCTGCCAACTACAGTGCTCCCATCTCTGTCTCTGCCAACTACAGTGCTCCTATCTCGGTCTCTGCTAACTACAGTGCTCCCATCTCTGTCTCTGCCAACTACAGTGCTCCCATCTCTGTCTCTGCCAACTACAGTGCTCCCATCTATGTCTTTGCTAACTACAGTGCTCCCATCTCTGTCTCTGCCAACTACAGTGCTCCCATCTATGTCTTTGCTAACTACAGTGCTCCCATCTATGTCTTTGCTAACTACAGTGCTCCCATCTCTGTCTCTGTCAACTACAGTGCTCCCATCTCTGTCTCTGCCAACTACAGTGCTCCCATCTATGTCTCTGCTAATTACAGTGCACCAATCTATGTCTCTGCCAACTACAGTGCTCCCATCTCTGTCTCTGCTAACTACAGTGCTCCCATCTCGGTCTATGCTAACTACCGTGCTCCCATCTCGGTCTCTGCTAAATACAGTGCTCCCATCTCTGTCTCTGCTAACTACAGTGCTCCCATCTCTGTCTCTGCCAACTACAGTGCTCCTATCTCGGTCTCTGCTAACTACAGTGCTCCCATCTATGTCTCTGCTAACTACAGTGCTCCCATCTCGGTCTCTGCTAACTACAGTGCCCCCATCTCTGTCTCTGCTAACTACAGTTCTCCCATCTCTGTATCTGCTAACTACAGTGCTCCCATCTATGTCTTTGCTAACTACAGTGCTCCCATCTCTGTTTCTGCCAACTACAGTGCTCCCATCTATGTCTCTGCTAACTACAGTGCTCCCATCTCTGTCTCTGCCAACTACAGTGCTCCCATCTCTGTCTCTGCCAACTACAGTGCTCCCATCTATGTATTTGCTAACTACAGTGCTCCCATCTCTGTCTCTGCCAACTACAGTGCTCCCATCTATGTCTTTGCTAACTACAGTGCTCCCATCTATGTCTTTGCTAACTACAGTGCTCCCATCTCTGTCTCTGTCAACTACAGTGCTCCCATCTCTGTCTCTGCCAACTACAGTGCTCCCATCTATGTCTCTGCTAATTACAGTGCACCAATCTATGTCTCTGCTAACTACAGTGCTCCCATCTCTGTCTCTGCTAACTACAGTGCTCCCATCTATGTCTCTGCTAACTACAGTGCTCCCATCTCTGTCTCTACTAACTACAGTGCTCCCATCTCGGTCTATGCTAACTACAGTGCTCCCATCTCGGTCTCTGCTAACTACAGTGCTCCCATCTCTGTCTCTGCTAACTACAGTGCTCCCATCTCTGTCTCTGCTAACTACAGTGCTCCCATCTCGGTCTCTGCTAACTACAGTGCTCCCATCTCTGTCTCTGCTAACTACAGTGCTCCCATCTCGGTCTCTGCTAACTACAGTGCTCCCATCTCTGTCTCTGCCATCTACAGTGCTCCAATCTTTGTCTCTGCTAACTACAGTGCTCCCATCTATGTCTATGCTAACTACAGTGCTCCCATCTCTGTCTCTGCTAACTATAGTGCTCCTATCTCTGCCTCTGCTAACTACAGTGCTCCCATCTCTGTCTCTGCTAACTACAGTGCTCCCATCTCTGTCTCTGCTAACTATAGTGCTCCTATCTCTGCCTCTGCTAACTACAGTGCTCCCATCTCTGTCTCTGCTAACTACAGTGCTCCCATCTCTGTCTCTGCTAACTACAGTGCTCCCATCTCTGTCTCTGCCAACTACAGTGCTCCCATCTCTGTCTCTGCTAACTACAGTGCTCTCATCTCTGTCTCTGCTAACTACAGTGCTCACATCTATGTCTCTGCTAACTACAGTGCTCCCATCTATGTCTCTGCTAACTACAGTGTTCCCATCTATGTCTCTGCTAACTACAGTGCTCCCATCTATGTCTCTGCTAACTACAGTGCTCCCATCTCTGTCTCTGCTAACTATAGTGCTCCCATCTATGTCTCTGCTAACTACAGTGCTCCCATCTCGGTCTCTGCTAAATACAGTGCTCCCATCTCTGTCTCTGCTAACTACAGTGCTCCCATCTCTGTCTCTGCTAACTACAGTGCTCCCATCTCTGTCTCTGCTAACTATAGTGCTCCCATCTATGTCTCTGCTAACTACAGTGCTCCCATCTCGGTCTCTGCTAAATACAGTGCTCCCATCTCTGTCTCTGCTAACTACAGTGCTCCCATCTCTGTCTCTGCCAACTACAGTGCTCCTATCTCGGTCTCTGCTAACTACAGTGCTCCCATCTATGTCTCTGCTAAATACAGTGCTCCCATCTCTGTCTCTGCTAACTACAGTTCTCCCATCTCTGTATCTGCTAACTACAGTGCTCCCATCTATGTCTTTGCTAACTACAGTGCTCCCATCTCTGTTTCTGCCAACTACAGTGCTCCCATCTATGTCTCTGCTAACTACAGTGCTCCCATCTCTGTCTCTGCCAACTACAGTGCTCCCATCTCTGTCTCTGCCAACTACAGTGCTCCCATCTATGTATTTGCTAACTACAGCGCTCCCATCTCTGTCTCTGCCAACTACAGTGCTCCCATCTATGTCTTTGCTAACTACAGTGCTCCCATCTATGTCTTTGCTAACTACAGTGCTCCCATCTCTGTCTCTGTCAACTACAGTGCTCCCATCTCTGTCTCTGCCAACTACAGTGCTCCCATCTATGTCTCTGCTAATTACAGTGCACCAATCTATGTCTCTGCTAACTACAGTGCTCCCATCTCTGTCTCTGCTAACTACAGTGCTCCCATCTATGTCTCTGCTAACTACAGTGCTCCCATCTATGTCTCTGCCAACTACAGTGCTCCCATCTCTGTCTCTGCTAACTACAGTGCTCCCATCTCGGTCTCTGCTAACTACAGTGCTCCCATCTCGGTCTCTGCTAACTTCAGTGCTCCCATCTCTGTCTCTGCTAACTACAGTGCTCCCATCTCTGTCTCTGCTAACTACAGTGCTCCCATCTCGGTCTCTGCTAACTACAGTGCTCCCATCTCTGTCTCTGCCATCTACAGTGCTCCAATCTTTGTCTCTGCTAACTACAGTGCTCCCATCTATGTCTATGCTAACTACAGTGCTCCCATCTCTGTCTCTGCTAACTATAGTGCTCCTATCTCTACCTCTGCTAACTACAGTGCTCCCATCTCTGTCTCTGCTAACTACAGTGCTCCCATCTCTGTCTCTGCTAACTATAGTGCTCCCATCTCTGTCTCTGCTAACTACAGTGCTCCCATCTCTGTCTCTGCCAACTACAGTGCTCCAATCTCTGTCTCTGCTAACTACAGTGCTCTCATCTCTGTCTCTGCTAACTACAGTGCTCCCATCTATGTCTCTGCTAACTACAGTGCTCCCATCTATGTCTCTGCTAACTACAGTGTTCCCATCTATGTCTCTGCTAACTACAGTGCTCCCATCTATGTCTCTGCTAACTACAGTGCTCCCATCTCTGTCTCTGCTAACTATAGTGCTCCCATCTATGTCTCTGCTAACTATAGTGCTCCCATCTCTGTCTCTGCTAACTACAGTGCTCCCATCTCTGTCTCTAATAACTACAGTGCTCCCATCTCTGTCTCTGCTAACTATAGTGCTCCCATCTATGTCTCTGCTAACTACAGTGCTCCCATCTCTGTCTCTGCTAACTATAGTGCTTCCATCTCTGTCTCTGCTAACTAGTGCTCCCATCTCTGTATCTGCTAACTACAGTGCTCCCATCTCTGTCTCTGCTAACTACAGTGCTCCCATCTCTGTCTCTGCTAACTACAGTGCTCCCATCTATGTCTCTGCTAACTACAGTGCTCCCATCTCTGTCTCTGCCAGCTACAGTGCTCCCATCTATGTCTCAGCTAACTACAGTGCTCCCATCTCTGACTCTGCTAACTACAGTGCTCCCATCTCTGTCTATGCTAACTACAGTGCTCCCATCTATGTCTCTGCTAACTACAGTGCTCCCATCTCTGTCTCTGCTAACTACAGTGCTCCCATCTCTGTCTCTGCTAACTACAGTGCTCCCATCTATGTCTCTGCTAACTACAGTGCTCCCATCTCTGTCTCTGCCAGCTACAGTGCTCCCATCTCTGTCTATGCTAACTACAGTGCTCCCATCTATGTCTCTGCTAACTATAGTGCTCCCATCTCTGTATCTGCTAACTACAGTGCTCCCATCTCTGTCTCTGCTAATTACAGTGCTCCCATCTCTGTCTCTGCTAACTACAGTGCTCCCATCTGTGTCTCTGCTAACTACAGTGCTCCCATCTCTGTCTTTGCCATCTACAGTGCTCCCATCTATGTCTCTGCTAACTACAGTGCTCCCATCTCTGTCTTTGCCATCTACAGTGCTCCCATCTATGTCTCTGCTAACTACAGTGCTCCCATCTCTGTCTCTGCTAACTACAGTGCTCCCATCTCTGTCTCTGCCATCTACAGTGCTCCCATCTTTGTCTCTGCTAATTACAGTGCTCCCATCTCTGTCTCTGCTAACTACAGTGCTCCCATCTATGTCTCTGCCATCTATAGTGCTCCCATCTCTGTCTCTGCCATCTATAGTGCTCCCATCTCTGTCTCTGCTAATTACAGTGCTCCCATCTCTGTCTCTGCTAACTACAGTGCTCCCATCTATGTCTCTGATGGTAACAAGTGAAAGAAGACAAAGATGGATCAGTTTTCAAAGCCGACGATAACAATTTCAAACACGGAATTGTCACATCCCAGAAAGTCAGCTCCTCTTTTGCAAAAGACAAGGGCAGACCCCATTAAGTGGCAAATTGCAGTCTCGCGAGATAATCAGTTGGCATCAGCATTGTGCAGGGGAACATATGAAAAGTCATTATTGCTAAATCAATTCTCAATTACCTCCTTTGTTGTAGCCGTCGACACATTAAATAAACGTTCAGCACTGTCACCGCCATTTTCCCAGCAGGCAACCGCAGTAAAGGCCCAGTGCGTGTTATCCAACCACAGAACAAATGCTAATGGCCTGTAAACAATTGTGAAAGAACAGCAAAGATAGAAGTGTGACAGATAAGCATGGAGGGGAACGGCTGCCATTAGTGGATTCATTAGCGCCTGTCACACCTGTGCCCAGGAAACGCCTCGCCTGGCTGAGCCCTTGTTCTTGTCATGCAGCGCTGCACTAACGTTAGCTGGCTGCCCCTACCAAACACTTTGAGCACGCACAAATTAAATGAAATGAGGGCCCCTCTCACTTCTCACTTCTCACCCTCCCAATCTCATCAAATGTGATACGGGGGAAAATTGTGACTGTTAAGTTAGTGACATGTGGCGACACTTGCTCGGTATGATTTGAAAAAAATGGTTTATGCTCTACGACTCATTGACAGTCAGACAGTGTGAACAATGTAAGTAGACTAAATCATATAGGCCTAGATTTAGGAGATGGGAGGAGCTTTTCTTGAGAATAAGAGAACCCCTCCATGTTATTTCAAGCAGGATGGTTGTCCTGGAAACCAGAGCTAACATTTTACTTCAGAACTAATGATTGCCCACTTGCCCCATAATTTTCAATTACTGACAGACAGACAGACATGTTCATCACCATTAATTTAACAATCTAAGTGACAATATAGAGGTTTAGAGGAGGATACAGGCAGGCAGAAGGTACTCAAGCCCTGGTTGTCAAATTCAACAAATATCTTCATAATTAGATTGACGTTTGTTAATGAGATTTGGAATGCCAGTGAAATGTGTGATTCTTTTATAACTGGAGAGATAGGAACGCATCTGCCAATCTCCCACTAGCATTTCCCTCTATTAATTCCAACATAAATGATGAATACGTCCACCAACATACAGCTAGCTACATGAGACAAATTTATAATCCATGGAATTTACGCTATAATACGGACGTGTGGAATCTATTAA
This sequence comes from Salvelinus fontinalis, assembly GCF_029448725.1. Classification (NCBI taxonomy): domain Eukaryota; kingdom Metazoa; phylum Chordata; class Actinopteri; order Salmoniformes; family Salmonidae; genus Salvelinus; species Salvelinus fontinalis. The sequence continues at coordinate 4,770,248 of NC_074677.1, forward strand.
ACAACAGACTGAAACAACGCTGTAGTCTACTGTAGGTTGACGGGATACACCTGTGGAACCGACTGTATGCTACTGCAGTTGACACTCCTCTCTATCACAGTAAGCATGGCAGTAAGTGATGTGTTCACTGCACAACCCCTAATACTCCTCGCCAGTGGATTAGCATTGAATCAATTCATTTAATGTTTTCAGTCATTCACAAACTTTCTTGTCTCCTACCAAGTTGTATTCTGTATTGACATTTATTTTGTTCAGAAGTCTCTGTCTGCCATTATCCTGCGGATAATGGCCTCTGTACCAGTGCATTGTGGCTCTAGTCAGATATCAACTTCAAAGACATTCAATAAAACAAATAACAGACAAATCCTACTGTTTTAATGAGGGCTGGGATGCTAATAAGCCCATTGCTTTCTATTCCACTGTGGCGTGCGTGCAGGGCCCTCTCTCACTGCGTCTCTGGTACAGAGGCATAGCTCCCAGAAGGCCACGGGGGAGAGCGAGGCAGCAAGCGTTGTGGAGGAGGTAGAGGGCCCTCAGAAGTCTGAGACACTCTGACAGGCCAAATGAAGGGGAGTCACTGGGAGTCAGTCGCTGGGCACGGTGGGAATCAGTCGCTGGGCACGGTGGGAGTCATTCGCTGGGCACGGTGGGAATCAGTCGCTGGACACGGTGGGAGTCAGTCGCTGGGCACGGTGGGAATCAGTCGCTGGGCACGGTGGGAGTCAGTCGCTGGGCACGGTGGGAATCAGTCGCTGGGCACGGTGGGAGTCAGTCGCTGGGCACGGTGGGAATCAGTCGCTGGGCACGGTGGGGGTCAGTCGCTGGGCACGGTGGGAATCAGTCGCTGGGCACGGTGGGAATCAGTCGCTGGGCACAGTGGGAGTCAGTCGCTGGGCATGGTGGGAATCAGTCGCTGGGCACGGTGGGAATCAGTCGCTGGGCACGGTGGGAGTCAGTCGCTGGAGACTGTGTGAGTCAGTCGCTGGGCACGGTGGGGGTCAGTCGCTGGGCACGGTGGGGGTCAGTCGCTGGGCACGGTGGGGGTCAGTCGCTGGGCACGGTGGGAGTCAGTCGCTGGGCACGGTGGGAGTCAGTCGCTGGGCACGGTGGGAGTCAGTCGCTGGGCACGGTGAGGGTCAGTCGCTGGGCACGGTGGGAGTCAGTCGCTGGGCACGGTGGGAGTCAGTCGCTGGGCACGGTGGGAGTCAGTCGCTGGGCACGGTGGGAGTCAGTCGCTGGGCACGGTGGGAGTCAGTCGCTGGGCACGGTGGGAGTCAGTCGCTGGGCACGGTGTGAGTCAGTCGCTGGGCACGGTGGGGGTCAGTCGCTGGGCACGGTGGGAGTCAGTCGCTGGGCACGGTGGGGGTCAGTCGCTGGGCACGGTGGGGGTCAGTCGCTGGGCACGGTGGGAGTCAGTCGCTGGGCACGGTGGGAGTCAGTCGCTGGGCACGGTGGGAGTCAGTCGCTGGGCATGGTGACGACAGCGCAGTGATTCAGTTCTGCTCTGCTTGTCAAGATGCACCACTGACCCAAGAACAACCATGAAACACAATAAGGTAATAATGAACAGAAGTAAGAGAGACGGAGCCACCCTCACCCTGCCTCGCCTCGTCCACAGGTCCTACACTCTACTGCTAGCTGTAGTCATCCGCTAGTCTCTTGATCAACTCCAACGCTCGCTTCGCTGTCCTTAATTAATTAGCTCCCATGGTGAGAATACATTAGTGTCTGGAGTCTTGCTGCGTGCACACTTAATTCAATCGAAACAAACACTTTACGAACCAATTTATTCAAAAGGCACTATAAAATGGATCATGCAGAGCCGTGGCCTTCTTGAAGGATAAGCATGGGGATCTTCTCTAAGATAACTTCTAAGTGAGGGCGAACTGGAGAACGCAGGGTTTTCATTTCTGGCTTTCATTTGACATTTTAGTCATTTAGCAGACTTTTATCCAGAGTGACCTACAGGACCAATTAGAATTAAGTGCCTTACTCAAGGGCACATCGGTAGATTTTTCACCTAGCCGGCTTGTGGATTCAAACCAGCAACTTTTTGGTTAGTGTCCCAACGGTCTAATCCACTAAGCTACTTGCCGCCCCGCCCCTTTCACACAAAAAACAAATCAAACATCGGCAGGCTCCAAAGGCTTGTGAGCGTCCCCTATTTGAAAACAATGCAGATGATTCCCGGTGGAAATCAGCACCACGCCACTCTCAGCGTGAGCCGGGCGGCGCTATTGTTAGCAAGTTGTGACGCATGACACCTACAGAGAGAGCACAGCGTGCGTCCCCCCGTGCTCCCACACTCACAGAGCTCTAACAGAGTCAAACAACGATCCTCTTCCATTGTCTAGAAATTAGAAACACAACCACGTATATAATCAGGTAGACAAACGGGTCATTCAGGACAGGTATTCACACACTAATCACAGTATCCAACTGCAAAACCTCCCCTCTAAAACCTGCCATTACTGCCAAGCTTATCCTCTGTGAGTGCTCAGTGAGGGGCCAAGAAAAATACCTAATTTCACACATAAACCTTCACAAACCCCCGATGCCCAGGTAAATACAGAAGACATTGAAGAGAAGGGACCAGAGGAAAACACTGTAATTTCACTGAAATAAATATTCTCATTGGCAACAATCACAAAATCATAGTAGGCATACTACAAGGACGTTAGTGAGGAGTGAAAGAAGAGTCCTAGGCAGGATGCACTTGTCTACAGTAACCTGCTCTCTCTGATTGTGGGGGTGGTTTCAGAGAGACGGCTAGCGGAAGATAAGCCAGCGGGATAGAGGGAGGAAGAGGCAGAGACGAAGGAAGAGAGCTGATCTGTCAATCAGATGGGGGTGCAATGCCAGACAGAGTAGCATGGCTGACTGACTTAGCACAGTGAGAGAAAATTAATCTGATCAAAGTCCTGATCAGGAGCCAGTGTTGATTGCTCCAATGCTCTGGGTCCATCCAAAAACGCTTCTAATTGGTGAATTATGTTACTGAGACCGTGTTCAGTGACATTCAGCCAGACTGACTTGGAAGCAGTGACATGAATTTTAAGTCAAGAAAAACTACATGTGCATCAAAACAACTGAACTGCAAGTGCACTTCAAATGAGCTCTGTCTATTTGTATCTGTTGATTTTAGGCAGGGGTTAGATAGTATTAGATAGGGGTTAGATAGTATTAGGTAGGGGTTAGGTAGTATTAGGTAGGGGTTAGATAGTATTAGGTAGGGGTTAGATAGTATTAGATAGGGGTTAGATAGTATTAGGTAGGGGTTAGGTAGTACTAGGTAGGGGTTAGATAGTATTAGATAGGGGTTAGATAGTATTAGGTAGGGGTTAGGTAGTACTAGGTAGGGGTTAGATAGTATTAGGTAGGGGTTAGATAGTATTATGTAGGGGTTAGGTAGTATTAGGTAGTATTAGGTAGGGGTTTGATAGTATTAGGTAGGGGTTAGATAGTATTATGTTGTATTAGGTACGGGTTAGGAAGTATTATGAAGTATTAGGGGGGGGGGGGTAGATAAGAGTTAGATCATATTAGGTAGTATTATGTTGTATTAGGTAGTATTAGTTTTAGGTATTTTTTTTAAATTTTGTCATTTTTGTTCGGATCCCCATTAGCTAACGCCGTAACGCTAGCTAATCTTCCTGGAGTCCAACACCAATTAACAAGACATTACAAACAACCACAATCAAGACTTCACAAACATTCAACAAGTAGACAATACAGATAATTAAAATACCTGACAGGAAACACATTTAACATTCAGTTGATACTTTCTATTTCCTGTTCAGTCATATCGTCTATCACATTAGATGTTCTTTTATTTTTTTCTTGTAGGTGGATTTACTTTTTGCCTGAAAAATATGGATTGGTAAAACGTTCCATTCAGCTATTGCTCTATATAAAACTATAGATTTAAGGCGATTTGTCCTTGGCTTGAGTTGTTTTAGCTGCCCTGAATTTGCCTGTCTGGTTTGGTGGTTATGCGTGTTGCCAGTATGTACTAACTGGACTGAAAAATACTGTTTTAAAAAATATATATAACATTCTTAAAGAAAATCAGAAGACTAAATAGCAATTTGGCGTCTAGATGATCTGTACCAGGAGACAACAGCATCCTTTCTACCTCTTCTTCTTCTACTTGGTGACATTTGAACCTGCATTGCCTCTCCTTCATGATACAATCTTTTATAAGGGAATATGACATGGAGCCATCAGTTGGAATCATAGCATTCCTCAACTTGTCCACTTTGCCTGTAAAATATTCATTAAAGTAGTTTGCGATGTCGTGTGGTTTTGTAATAAATATACCCTCTGATTCAACAAAAGAGACGGACATGTTTGAATTCCTACCCATAATAGCGTTCAATGTTCTCCACAGTTTTTTCCCATCACCCTTCACTTCATCAATTTTGTTCTGATAGAATCCCTTCTTCTTTCCTTTGTTCAGCTTGGTTACAAGATTTCTTCATTTACAATAAAGTACCAGATTTATGTGGTACTTTTTTGGCATTATAACGTTGAATCATTACATTTCTCAGCTCATCATCAATCCATTGGGCACCATTTGACCTCACAGTGCATTTTCTTAAAGGGGCATGCTTATCAGCTACACTCATGAATCATAAACAAACTTAGTGACATTTCAGGATCCTCCTTACTACACACGTATAACCATTGCACATTCTTAATCTCATAGGTAGGGGTTAGATAGTATTAGGTAGTATTAGGTAGGGGTTAGATAGTATTAGGTAGTATTAGGTAGGGGTTAGGTAGTATTAGGTAGTGGTTAGATAGTATTATGTAGTATTAGGTAGGGGTTAGGTAGTATTAGGTAGTGGTTAGATAGTTTTAGGTAAGGGGATAGAGGGAGGAAGACTTCAACCCCCACCACATTTCCCTCTCGGCTTCATTATTATGTCCCTCCCCAATCTCTGTCCTACCTGACTCGTCGTCAGACTTGTGTTCGTTGTCGGAGTCGGTGAGTGTGAGGGCCGAGTTCTCCCTGCTGGAGACGCCGGAGCTGCGGCGGGACTTGATCGCGTGACCCCCCCACAGCTGTACGGCGCGCTCCGGGGACATGACCCCCTCCGGGTCGGAGTCTGCATCGGAGCCGGCGCTGAGGGAGTAGCCCCGCTGCAGCAAGCCCAGCTCTGAGTGAGAGGAGTGGTAGGCAGCCTGGTGCTGGGTCTGGGTCTGGGCCTGGTTCTGGGCCTGTTGGTCACTCACTCCCAGCTCCGCCAGCGTGAAGCTCCCTGAGGACAGCAACAATCCAGTTAACCCAGACATATTATTCTAGGAGATGTCTTGGGGTTGACAAGCTAAAGCAGACATTTAGGTGTGTTAATGTTTGCATTTCCTTAAAAACAGGATGTGAGATAAAGGGCACCATATGCAATTTCAGAACCCACACTATATACAAAGAGCTATATTACAAACTCCAGGAATTAAAACCAAGAGAAAAGCAACTATGCAGATCTGAAGATAAGCAATGAAATCAATGGTGGGAAATTGACCAGAGATGTAATTTTCATTATGACACATTTGTCTGACCGGTCGATGTGTTCCACTGTCAGAGAGATGTGAAAGAGTGAGAAATGACACATAACAGAAATAAAGAGATGAGATATACCGATAGTCCAGGTTATATGTCAAATTACCCCATGGCTTGTATAGGATGAAATTGAAAACCGGGGTGCATTAAGCAGGGTCGGGGAGCAGGATTTTAAATAAATACCATTTAAAGTGATAGTATTATGTGAAGTTTGAGGGGGGTGGGGGAGTAGAGCTGTGGTGGTCATGATATTTTGTCAGCTGGTGATTGTCATTTAAATAACTGCCGGTCTCACGGTAATTGACCATTAATTAACATACAGACGTGCTCAAATTTGCTGGTACCCGTCAACAAAAAACAAAGAAGGCACAATTTTATTTTAAATAACTTGAAACTGACAAAACTAATTTGCATCCATCATTGTTTATTCCATATTTAATAGGAGTCAGACCTTGCTTTAGATATTTTATTCAACATATTATTGTAAATAATAAAACAAATGAAAACGGCATGGACAAAAATGATGGGAACCTTAACCTCATATTTTGTTGCACAACCTTCAGAGGTAATCACTGCAATCAAATGTTTTCTGTAGCTCTCAATGAGACTTCTGCACCTGTTAACAGGTAGGTTGGAACCACTCTTCCTGAGCAAACTGCTCCAGCTGTCTCAGGTTTGATGGGTGGCTTCTCCAGACTGCAAGTTCCAGCTCTTTCCATAGATGTTCGATAGGATTCAGATCAGGACTCATAGAAGGCCACTTCAGAATAGTCCTACGTTTTGTTCTCATCCATTCTTGGGTGCTTTTAGCTGTGTGTATATTGAGTCATTATCCTGTTGGAGGACCCATGACCTGTGACTGAGACAGAGCTTTCTGACACTGGGCAGTACGTTTCGCTCCAGAATGCCTTGATAGTCTATAGATTTCATTGTGTCCTGCACAGATTCAAGGCACCCTGTGCCAGGAGCAGCAAAGCAGCCCCAAAACAGAACCCAGCCTCCATGTTTCACTGTAGGTATGGTGTTCTTCTCTTTGAAAGCTTCATTTCTTTTTGTCTGTGAACATAGAGCTCCAGTTTTGACTCATCTGTCTAAAGGACATTCTCCCAGAAGGATTGTGGCTTGTCAATATGCATTTTAGCAAATTCCAGTCTGGCTTTTTTATGTTTTTCTTTCAAAAGTGGAGTCCTCCTGGGTCTTCTTCTGCTCAAAAAGCAATGGATGGTGCGATCAGAAACTGACGTACCTTCACCTTGGAGTTCAGCTTGTATCTCTTTGGCAGTTATCCTTGGTTCTTTTTCTACCATTCACACTATCCTTCTGTTCAGTCTGTGATCGGTTTTCCTCATGCGGCCGCGCCCAGGGAGGTTAGCTACAGTTCCATGAACCTTAAACTTGTTGATAATATTTGCAACTCTTGTCAGTCACAGGAACATCAAGCTGCTTGGAGATGGTCTTGTAGCCTTTACCTTTACAATGCTTGTCTATTATTTTCTCCTCAGACAAATCTCTCCTTTGCTTTCTCTGGTACACGGTCAGTGTGGTGCACACAGTGATACCAAACAGCACAGTGACTACTTTACTCCATTTAAATAGGCTGAATGACTGATTACAAGATTGGAGACGTGTGATACTAATTAAAGAAACTAATTAGTTTGAAATATCACTATAATTCAATTATTTATTATCTTTTCTAAGGGGTACTAACAAATGTGTCCAGGCCATTTTAGAATATCTTTGTAGAATAAGAAATAATTCATATTTTTTCACAGGTTCTTTGCTTTATTCTATGACAAACCAAAGGCATGCAAGTATACATGATAAAATACCTTTCAATTTCATCACTTTTCAGGAGGAATGAAGCATCAATGAGCTGTCAGGGTACCAACACATTTGAGCAAGTCTGTAAACGTGTTAAGCATCTCCGGCTGCTATGCATAGCCTACAAGCCACTGATACGGACCTTCGGAACATCTACATTTGAAAAATACTAATATTTTTCCCCAAACGATTTGAGGGAGTGTGCACAAGCGGCTATTCTGTGTTGAGTGTTTAACAAATAAACAGGTCCTCCTATATGCTTAATTCTGAGTTATTTATGCAACTTTAGATGTGATACAAATGTTTCGGGCAATATGTTTTGTTTTCTAATACATTCTAAGGCTAAATGAGGCAACAAATTATGATTTGAATAAAGTCGCTTGAAAGGGAAGCGCTCTGCTCTGTTTCTCTCGCAGGCTGTACACACTTCATCAGTCTCTCATTCACAATTTGATGAGCACTTGATGATATTCTCACCCAGTATTCTCAATTTAATCTGGTCTGTACATATAGCCAACTTCTTTAAAAAATAGCCTAGCTGTGAATGGTATGTAACCCAATAAAAAGGCATGCCTACAGTTGGGAATGTGTGGCAAATCTGTCATGCAGACAAAACAGGCCTTGAGCAATATTTAAAATACAATCGTGTGAAAACACAGGTTGGAAAGCAAATGGCTCTTGCTGAAAAGAGAAGACTAATCTGTCTGAAGGCTACCAAACTATTTGATCAACTTTCAAAAATGGAGGCTGCTGAGGGGAGGACGGCTCATAATAATGTCTGGAATGGAATAAATGGAATGGTATCAAACATGCAAACCATGTGTTTGATACCATTCCATTGACTCCATTCCGGTCATTATTATGAGCCGTTCTCCACTCAGCAGCCTCCACTGACTTTAAAATATTGTTTGACAAAGTAAAATGAGAGAGAGAGAGAGAGAAAGAGAGTGAGAAAGAGAGGGAACGATCAGCTTTTGACACGAACGCATCGACCGTCACCGGCGAGCGAGCTGTGCATCAGAGTCAGTGAAAATGGAAAGCATTTTTTAGGACGATCATTTCCTCCTCATATTGTAGCCTACAAAATGTGTCTCCACACACCTGGGCTATTGATTATTGGCTATTGGCGGATTCAAGACAAGGTTGTTTTTATTGATCTCAGATTCTTAGTTTGTATTTCGATAATGTGTGCGATATTTAAAAAAAATTCTGCCAGTCTCCTGTCATGGGGGCCCCTCTCCTTCTCCGTGGCTGGCGTGAGTAAAACATTTAAACATGTTAACCCTCGCAAGGCTGCTGGCCCAGGCAGCATCCCTGGTCACGTCCTCAGAGCATGCGCAGACCAGCTGGCTGGTGTGTTTATGGACATATTTAATTTAAAATAATACCTATGTAAGAATGCTGTTCATTGACTACAGCTCAGCATTCAACACCATAGTACCCTCCAAGCTCATCATCAAACTGGAGGCCCTGGGACTCAACCCCGCCCTGTGCAACTGGGTCCTGGACTTTGACCGGCCGCCCCCAGGTGGTGATGGTAGGAAACAACATCTCTACTTCACTTCGCCACTGCCTGTTCACACTGCTATCACCCAGAAGGTGAGGACTGTACAGGCGCATCAAAGCTAGGACCGAGAGATTGAAAAACAGCTTCTATCTCAAGGCCATCAGACTGCTAAACAGCAATCACTAACTCAGAGAGCCTGCTGCCTATATTGAGACCCAATCACTGGACACTTTAATAAATGGATCACTAGTCACTTTAAACAATGCCACTTTAATCATGTTTATATATCTTACATTATTCATATCACATGTATATATGTATAGACTGTATTTTATACCATCTACTGCACCTTGCCTATGACACTCGGCCATCGCTCATCCATATACATACAGCATATCACAAAAGTGAGTACACCCCTCACATTTTTGTAAATAGTTGAGTATATCTTTTCATGTGACAACACTGAAGAAATTACACTTTGCTACAATGTAAAGTAGTGAGTGTACAGCTTGTATAACAGTGTAAATTTGCTGTCCCCTCAAAATAACTCAACACACAGTCATTTTAATGTCTAAACCGCTGGCAACATAAGTGAGTACACCCCTAAGTGAAAATGTCCAAATTGGGCCCAAAGTGTCAATATTTTGTGTGGCCACCATCATTTTCTAGCACTGCCTTAAACCTCTTGGGCATGGAGTTGACCAGTTAACCCTCAGCTTCTTTAGCAAGGCAGTGGTGGTCTTTGAGGTGTGTTTGGGGTTGTTATCATGTTGGAATACTGCCCTGCGGCCCAGTCTCCGAAGGGAGGGGATCATGCTCTGCTTCAGTATGTCACAGTACATGTTGGCATTCATGGTTCCCTCAATGAACTGTAGCTCCCCAGTGCCGGCAGTACTCATGCAGCCCCAGACCATGACACTCCAACCACCATGCTTGACTGTAGGCAAGACACACTTGTCTTTGTACTCCTCACCTGGTTGCCGCCACACACGCTTGACACCATCTGAACCAAATAAGTTTATCTTGGTCTCATCAGACCACAGGACATGGTTCCAGTAATCCATGTCCTTAGTCTGCTTGTCTTCAGCAAACTGTCTTGTGCATCATCTTTAGAAGAGGCTTCCTTCTGGGACGACAGCCATGCAGACCAATTTGATGCAGTGTACGGCGTATGGTCTGAGCACTGACAGGCTGACCCCCCACCCCTTCAACCTCTGCAGCAATGCTGGCAGCACTCATATGTCTATTTCCCAAAGACAATCTCTGGATATGACGCTGAGAACGTGCACTCAACTTCTTTGGTCGACCATGGCGAGGCCTGTTCTGAGTGGAACTTGTCCAGTTAAACCGCTGTATGGTCTTGGCCACCGTGCTGCAGCTCAGTTTCAGGGTCTTGGCAATCTTCTTAAAGCCCAGGCCATCTTTATGTAGAGCAACAATTATTTTTTTCAGATCCTCAGAGAGTTCTTTGCCATGAGGTGCCATGTTGATCTTCCAGTGACCAGTCAGTATGAGGGAGTGTGAGAGCGATGACACCAAATTTAACACACCTGCTCCCCATTCACACCTGAGACCTTGTAACACTAACGAGTCACATGACACCGGAGAGGTAAAATTTTCACTTAGGGGTGTACTTGGACATTTTCACTTAGGGGTGTACTCACTTATGTTGCCAGCGGTTTAGACATTAATGGTTGTGTGTTGAGTTATTTTGAGGGGACAGCAAATTTACACTGTTATACAAGCTGTACACTCACTACTTTACATTGTAGCAAAGTGTCATTTCTTCAGTGTTGTCACATGAAAAGATATACTCAAATATTTACAAAAATGTGAGGGGTGTACTCACTTTTGTGATATACTGTATATGTATATATTCTCATTCACCCCTTTAGATTTGTGTGTATTAGGTAGTTGTTGGGGAATTGTTAGATTACTTGTTAGATATTACTGCACTGTCAGAACTAGAAGCACAAATATTTCGCTACACTCGCATTAAGATGTGCTAACCATGTGTATGTGACCAGTAAAATGTGATTTGACTTGATGTAAAATGACTGCATGAAAGGCGTTTATAAAAAGGACACTTTTTTTTACAGGATCCCAGGCTGCTAAAAATGTTCCCCATGTGTGCAACTTCTATAAGTGCCTCTACTCTACAGCTCTATGCCACTAATGTGATGATATGCATGCAATGCCTTATTATAAAAGGCACATTTTTTTTTTCATGCGTTCCGGTACCTCAGAGCTCTCCAGGTCACCCCCCCTCTTGAGCTCACATTTTGTTCTGGCACCTCCCGATTTACGAATTAAGCACTGGTCTTTACATATACTAAATAATATGTGTGAAATTAGTTTTGATTTAGAATGGGCCATTATCATGCACCTGTCGGAACACGGGGCAGCGGGATAAAAAGACGTCATCCCTATGCACTTGAATAGCCAATGGAGGACGCTTTTCCCGCGGTTCATTTTCATGCCAGCCAAGTAGGCTGTAAAGAAAAGCAATGTACTTAATATTAGGTAAAGTGAGAAATAAATATAGTGCTATAGAAAGTTGATGGAATTCTCCTCTTTTTAATAGAGGCCATCAAAACTATTTTATCACACATTTGCATAGCGTAGCCTGTAGAAATGTTGCGCAACAGGAACATGTATTTAACTCCATGCATCAACCAGCTATGAGGAGCTGGCTCTCGCTTCGCAACAGGTGATCCTATTCCGCTCAGACTCTGAATGCTAGGGCTCTCGTGAAGTGTTTGATTTGATTTTTAATTGCGTTTGCTGTCAGAGTGATTAGAGAGACAATAGAGCGCTGAGTACCGGCCATTAGCGACTGGCCATTAGCAAGTTTGGCAGGCTACTAATGACCATCGTCAGAATCAGAACACAGTTTAGGAGAAGCCTAGTTACCCTGACGACTCCTGACTGCTGGTGTGGCAGAAATACGGTCAACGTAACAGCCCTGCTTTCTGGAAAGAGGAATGCATCAGCAGTAACATGGAACATGACTCTGCTCTTAACAGCAATCACAAACACACAGGATCAACCACCAGGTGAATGTGTTGGTGGCAGAAGGGAAAAGGTGGCAGTTCTGAGTAATGGATAGAAAATTAATAGTTGCAGCACTGCTGCATGTCAATGTGAAAACTACAACCTCCCCCATCTCATAAACAATCCCTTAATAAGGTAATTAAACTATGTGTTGACAGCCAGTCCGAGGAAGACCTTTGGGTAATCTACACTAGTTGCGCAAGGTGGCTGGTAGCCTTGCGGTCAAGAGAGTTGGGCCAGTAACGAAGGTGAAAAGTTTGTCAATATGCCCTTGAGCAAGGTACTTAACCCTAATTGCTCCTGTAAGTCGCTCTGGATAGGAGTGTCTGCTAAGTGAATAAAATGTCATGTGTAGAGTGGATATGGGATCAAAACAAATGACCTGAAACTAGAAGGACAACAGCAATGGTTTCAGCTTCAGGATAAGAAGCAAAAAGGATCAACCAATACGTTTTTCGCTGCACTAATTAAAACAATGCTATTGTATGGGCCATGCAATTCGGTTCTCATCTATAAAACAAAAGCAATTTAGATCAAAAGAGTCCATATTAACAAAGGAAATTGAAGGACTAACAGTATAGTTAGATAGCAATAAAAACAGTACCATAGAGGCACAGAATAAGTTAGAGGAAAAACAAAAATAAATGGAGGAAGTTATTCAAGAAAGATGCAGTGTAATATATTATAAAAAATAAAGCGAACTGGATGGAATATGGGGGAAAATGCACCAAATTCTTCTTCAATCTTCAATCTAGAAATGCTACCAAAAAAATGTATTAAAACTTGTTACAAATGATGGAGTCACGCATGATTCACCAAATTATATTTTGAAAGAGGTAGTAAAGTACTTTAAGAATATGTTTTCGTTTCAGGCTCCTCCATCTCCACTAACTGAAACTAATTGTATGGACTTTTTTTTCTTCCTAATAATAATGTAAAATTAACATCTGTACAGAAAGACTCATGTGAAGGCCAAATTACAGAGGAGGAACTGGTTGATGCAATTGGGGCCTTTAAGGATGGGAAAACTCCAGGGCTGGATGGCATACCAGTGGAAGTATACAAAACTTTTTTGATATACTCAAAAGACCATTATTAGCTTGTTTTAACCACTCCTATATAAATGGTAGATTATCAGACACACAACAAGAAGGTCTGATATCATTATTACTGAAACAGGACCCAAGTGGTATATATAAAGATCCAGTCCATTAAAAAAATTGGAGAACTCTTTTCAGTGTTGTGATGCAAAAATCCTAGCAAAATGCTTGGCGCATAGAATTAAAAAAGTATTGTCAGATATTATTCATCCTAATCAGACAGGTGTTTTACATGGACGATACATTGGAGATACTATAAGACAAGTACTGGAAACAATAGAACACGATGAAATATCGGGGACACCAGGCCTGGTTTTCATAGCTGATTTTGAAAAAGCTTTTGATAAAGTACGACTGGAGTTTATATATAAATGCCTAGAATATTTAAATTTTGGGGAATCTCTTATAAAATGGGTTAAAGTTAAGTATAGTAACCCTAGGTGTAAAATAGTAAATAATGGCTACACCTCAGAAAGTTTTAAACTGTCTAGAGGAGTAAAACAAGGTTGTCCACTATCGGCATATCTATTTATTATTGCCATCGAAATGTTAGCTGTTAAGATTAGATCAAACAATAATATTAAGGGATTAGAAATCCGTGGCTTAAAAACCAAGGTGTCATTGTACACTGATGATTCATGTTTTCTTTTAAAACCACAATTAGAGTCTCTCCGCGGCCTCTTCGATACTTCTGGATACTTTTGCTATCCTCTCTGGATTAAAACCAAATTATGATAAATGTACCATATTACGTTTTGGATCACTAAAAATGCACATTTTACATTACCATGTAGTTTACCAATTAAATGGTCTCAAGGAGATGTGGACATACTCGGTATACAAATCTCAAAAGAAAGAAATTATCTCACTCCATTAAATTTTAAGTTAGCAAAAATAGATAAGATCTTGCTACCATGGAAAGGAAAATAGTGGAAAAATCACCCTGATTAACTCTTTAGTCATATCACAGTTTACCTATTTGCTTATGGTTTTGCCTACACCTAGTGACCTGCTTTTTAAATTATATGAACAAAAAATATTCAATTTTATTTGGAACGGCAAGCCAGATAAAATTAAAAGGACCTATTTATATAATGAATATGAATTCGGAGGGCAGAAATTATTAAATATTAAAGCATTAGACCTCTCACTAAAGGCATCAGTCATACAAAAGTTATACTTAAATCCAAACTGGTTCTCTAGTAAATTGGTATGAATGTCTCATCCTATGTTCAAGAAGGGCCCTTTTCCCTTTATTCAGATTACTACACCTGCTCACTTTCGATTGTTTGAAAAGGAAATCATCTCCAAAATATCTTTATTTTTTAGACAAGCCTTAGAAAGTGAGTATAGTAGCTCGTTTTTGGTCAAAGGTCCAGGAATGGCTGAAGAATTGCAACATTTGGTTAGAACTAATGGTACAGATAGCAATAATGGGTGATTTGAAAAGCCATAGTCAATCAATCAATAATATAATAATTATTTTAGCAAAACAACTTTTTTTAAATTTACAATCTGTAGAAGCTATGAGAATAGGAAGGTTAAATTATTTTGTGAAGCAACACAGCACAGTTGAAAAATATATGGCAAATAGAAATCCGAAATGGATGATGTTGAGAGATAGATGGGAGGGGTTGAATGAAGCTGAAGGGTGGGACTAATAACAAGATAAACAATAAATAATAAACAATGTAAAGCATACGGGATCTGTAAAATGTATATAGGTTCGGAACATTTGTGAAATAGCACAGTTACAAATAGAAATCAAACTGGATGGACATCAGAAATAGAGGAAGGACTAAGAACAAACAAGAGAGAACTATTGTAAAGTAGACTGTGTCTGTGAAATGTGTATAAGATGTATAAATTGAAGGTAAAAGCCGAAGTTTTTATTAGTTTACTCCAATTGGGGGATCGGCGGTAGGGTTTGCGGGGAATAATAATAAAGAGTATGTATGTCTATATAGGTATGTGTATGTATATACAGTATTTGTATATCTATGCACGCATGTATGGATATATATATTTACCCCAAAAATATGGGGGATTGGAAATGATGCAGACAATTACATTGATGGAAGCAACATTCTTTCCGCAATATTAAGCTGATCCACCCCTTAAAAAAAACAAAAAAAAACAATGCTGTGAATGAAAAGTCGGAATAAAATTAATAAAATGAGCTCATTATAGATAACTGCAGTGAATAAATGATAAACAACATTAAAGGGACAGTCTTAGAAAGGACAAAGGGTTGTGCACTGTACTGTACCTTTAAGATATCACTGTACTGTACCTTTAAGATATCACTGTACTGTACCTTTAAGATATCACTGTACTGTACCTTTAAGATATCACTGTACTGTACCTTTAAGATATCACTGTACTGTACCTTTAAGATATCACTGTACTGTCCCTTTAAGATATCACTGTACTGTACCTTTAAGATATCACTGTACTGTACCTTTAAGATATCACTGTACTGTCCCTTTAAGATATCACTGTACTGTACCTTTAAGATATCACTGTACTGTCCCTTTAAGATATCACTGTACTGTCCCTTTAAGATATCAGGAATAGTATCACAGTACATGGACATATCAATCATAAAGGAAAAGTCATCGGGATCAATGTGGACGTACAGTGGGGCAAAAAAAGTATTTAGCCAGCCACCAATTGTGCAAGTTCTCCCGCTTAAAAAGATGAGAGAGGCCTGTAATTTTCATCATAGGTACACTTCAACTATGACAGACAAAATGAGAAAAAATAATCCAGAAAATCACATTGTAGCATTTGTAATGAATTTATTTGCAAATTATGGTGGAAAATAAGTATTTGGTCAATAACAAAAGTTTATCCTAATACCACTGTATGTGTGTACTGTACAGACAAGCAAAACATGAGATGATTGTACACAGCTCATAATCTCAGATCGAAAGCTCTGGGATTTCCAGACAAGACATGTCACGTTCCTGACCTGTTTTCTGTTGTTTTGTATGTGTGTGATGGTCAGGGCGTGAGTTTTGGGTGGGCAGTCTATGTTTTCTGTTTCTATGTTGGTTTTGGGTTGCCTGGTATGGCTCTTAATTAGAGGCAGGTGTTTTGCGTTTTCCTCTAATTGAGAGTCATATTAAGGTAGGGTGTTCTCACTGTTTGTTTGTGGGTGATTGTCTTCCGTGTCAGTGTATGTGCGCACCATACGGGACTGTTTCATTGTCGTTAGGTATTTGTAGTCTGTTCCTGTTCGTGCGTTCTTCACGTTGTATGTAAGTTCGTGTCCAGGTCTGTTTACTTCGTTTTGTTGTTTTGTAAAGTATCAAGTGTTCTTCGTGTGTTTTAGTTTCGTCTTGTTTATTAAAATTCATTATGTATTCACAACCCGCTGCATTTTGGTCTTTCGATCCTTCTCTCCTCTCCTCGTTTGAGGAGGAGGATTACGACACCCGTTACAAGACACCTTGTACAATTGTGAATATTAGATATTAGTATGGTGTAAGACGTGTAGGAAATATTACAACATTTAACACGAGCATGGTACAAATTTTAACACAATTAATGTAAACACTATCGATACTAAAACAATAAAATCTGGGAAGAGTATCTGTATCCACCCATAGAAGGGGTAAGGGGAGTTGGTTTGGTTACTTGGGACGGGACACTGAAGTGCTCTTTACTGGTACTCAACAGGTACAGTAAGAAAGAGGGGCAGAGTAGGATAGGGCAGATGCATGGGGATACTGGTCCAGCGTGACTGTGGCACAGACCTGTGTAGAGCATACCTGACAGGAAATAGCTGATGCGGATGGGGCCCAGCTCCACGTAGGCTGGTTGGGTACGCAAGAAGACAGCACAACTCTACCATCAGTCACAAATTATTCTCTGTACTGTACCCGAACTGGATGTTTCGTCTAGTATGGTTGTAATTTGTTAAACCACGTCATTCTTATTCACACACGCTAAGATGTGGGAGGGAAAAAAACTATAAAATTAGAATGACAATGGTGATGTCACAGAAGCCTTTTCACTCTATTTCTCAACTGAAAACAACTGAGCTCTTTTAAAAAGCCCCCAAACCAGAGCACTTATCCGGACCTTTGTTTAACCAGAATAGCAAACACAGGCGTGCAAAACTGATGATACAGACCAGATGTTTGACACCAAGCTTCCATTGATTAATGAGGGACAAAGACAAGGTCATTTCTCTGACAAACACATTTTAGTCACGGCCCAGAATCTCCCTCAGTCCCAGTGTTGGTGCACACACTTTACATATTCACAAACACTCAGGCCTTGCGAGCCAACAGCTCCTTTCAACGAGGTGCTGAAATAGGAGAGAGAGGAGGAGGCAAGGTCATTTGTAGAGAGAACTGTTTCTATGGCAACACAGCATTGTTCGCATGCCAGCAGGTACGACATTACTTCACTCGTCTCCTTTCAGGGCTCTCAAACGTCCTGATTGATGGCCTTATGCATATGCAAATGAGCTGCATGTCCAGGACAAGCAGAGTGTTTGTGGTCTGAAAGAGAGATAACATGAGTGGGTTAGCTGAGGTGACCAGGACAGACAGAGTGTTTGTGCTCTGAAAGAGAGATAACATGAGTGGGTTAGCTGAGGTGACCAGGATAGACAGAGTGTTTGTGGTCTGAAAGAGAGATACTATGAGTGGGTTAGCTGAGGTGACCAAGAGAGACAGAGTGTTTGTGGTCTGAAAGAGAGATAACATGAGTGGGTTAGCTGAGGTGACCAGGACAGACAGAGTGTTTGTGGTCTGAAAGAGAGATACTATGAGTGGGTTAGCTGAGGTGACCAAGAGAGACAGAGTGTTTGTGGTCTGAAAGAGAGATAACATGAGTGGGTTAGCTGAGGTGACCAAGAGAGACAGAGTGTTTGTGGTCTGAAAGAGAGATACTATGAGTGGGTTAGCTGAGGTGACCAGGACAGACAGAGTGTTTGTGGTCTGAAATAGAGATAACATGAGTGGGTTAGCTGAGGTGACCAGGACAGGCAGAGTGTTTGTGGTTTGAAAAAGAGATAACATGAGTGGGTTAGCTGAGGTGACCAGGACAGACAGAGTGTTTGTGGTCTGAAAGAGAGATAACATGAGTAGGTTAGCTGAGGTGACCAGTTCTGTCAGATCTAACTGCACGACTGAAACTACAGCGATACGGGCGGTGTCCAGTGACAAACATGATGAAAAACATTTGTGCTGGAGCTTGGAGCCAGTAATGCTGGCTGAGCTGAGTAGCGCTGATTGAAAAAGACACCCAATATTTCCTGTGACAAAATCAATTTATTCTCAGAATGATACAAAGAACAACCTGAGCCTCACAACACAAATCTAAATTCTGGAGAGCCCTAGGCAAGTCTGGGTTGTTAATATAAGTAATAATGCCAGAGATTTTGTTCCAAAGAAAAGTCCCTGCTGAGCTGAAATGGTGGACTCCCAGTCGCTTTCTCCGAAACTACTTCCGTTCTCAGGTACACAGGAGAACAGACCTTAATGAAAGCTCATAACTGTAATGAAATTGAATATGTTTCTTTCATTTTCTGTCCCAGAACTCCTTTCTTGCTTCACTGCATTTTCCCTGATTTGAGTTGAGAGAAAAACAAGGTGCAGAATGGGAGAGAAGTTTGGAGGCATAAATGATGTAGGGCTTTCACTTAAGTCTGAACATCAAGCGGGATTCAGACTTGGCATGCCTGGTTCTAATCAATGTCATTTATCTGCATCTCCTAGGCAAAAAGAGCAAAAACTTTCTTATTAAACTGTGATCATGGCACATCTTTGATATCTATCAGCTGTACAGTGTCTAATCTCTCTCATTCATGTCCACACAGTGACAATGATCATCCTCATCATGTCCTTGTTGCTGGATTTAACATGCTCTCTGATCCTCAGTCACTTCGCATAGAGCGTGTTGGCGCATTGCTTTTCAGTCAGATCAGAGTCTGTGGAATGGAGTTTCAACCTTATGGATGCCCATTAAGGTCATGCCAGAGTGTCTTCTGCTCGTCGCCTGATTTGTTGAGCAGCTGTCTCTTTTATTCATGAGATTGCTCTTCGAGTATGTTTCCTTAAGTGTATTTATTCTCCAGCCCATGGAGAACTCAGAGTCCTCCATCACTGTATCGGGGTTCCACTCCCACCGTCATACTGCTGTGTTCCCTTATCTTCTCAGATGAGGAAACAGCTCCCACCATCACTGTCATCTGTGACTCGTTTCAGGAAACTATGCGTATGTCGCACGTCACTACTTCACAGGAGAGGCATTTGACAGAAATGCCTTCTGCAACATGTGAACTTTCATGTGTCTTTAAATAACAAATGTGTATGTCATCTGTAAATACAAATACACTTGTTAAACTACGAGCCTAGTTGGTTTAGCCACAGAAAAAGTCAGGAACCTTCCCACTAGCCATGATTGGCTGAGATAATGGATGGGCTGAACATGCCGAGAGAGGAGTTTGGATTGGTCTGCCGTGTAGCTCGCTTCTGTCTATCACATGAGCTGCTCAGTATGTGTAGTAAATAATCCTTGCTACTGCGGCTGTTTTAAAATATATAACGTTAGCCATAGAGAACTGCAAAAGTGTTGCTACTGCTCTCAACAACATTGCTTCCCAGAATTTAGCAGGCTCTATCGACAAAGTGGGAAAAAGTTTTCATGGACTAACGTTACTTTATGCACACGGTTGACTGGAGTAACTTAACACAACAACAGGCTAAACAAGCTGTAGCTACAGGTAAGAGTCAAGCTACATTTTCAGATATAAGTTTATAATTTTGTCAGGAATAGTTTTCATTACAAGTTTAAGTGTACTGTTAGCTAGCTAGCTAGCAAACGTTACGTGTATGATCTGTGTAGTAATATTATTAATGTCTCAGGAAGCCATTTGCATTCCTAGTTATTACCTAATGTTAGCTAGCTAGCTAACATTGAACCTAGTTGGTTAGCTTAAGCTACCTGCAGATTCATACTCCAGCATTTCATGGATGGTGGCTAGCTATGCCAATCCGTTTGTACTGTAGCTATGGGTTGGGATTATGGTTAATTAATTAGCTAGCTAGTTACATGTCTAAACAAAAGACTTCACTTCGAAAGAAAATGAGTAAATGGCCCATCAAGTTAGCCAGGTGTGTCTGGGGATGATTATAACATTTCTTTCCCATGACCCATCAATTTAGACAAGTGTCTGGGTAAACATCATCTCATAATTATACAACTATTTATACAATATTTTTATCTGGACACTTTCAAAGTCAGATTAGGATATAGGCCAAGGAATAGATCATGTATTTTTACCTTGAGTTTTCCTTATTGTAGGCTACTACTTTCACCACTTTTAGTCTTGAAATATGTGGTTGCTAAGAGGTTGGAACAAGCTGAATAAGTCTAGACAAACAAGAGCTCTCCAGCAGGTGCACCAAAACATTGAAGGACCATTGTATCAAAAGTTGGGGTTACACTTTTGAGAAACACTTTTCCCATTGTTCCTCAACTGCAGTGTATGATATACCATTTTGTAGCTTTTAGTCTCCACTTTTATCCAATGTTAAAAAAAAATAACACAATTTCAAATTGGGTCACATATTGCTGTTCTCTTTTTAACTTCTCAGATGAGGAGCTCCCAGCAGCACTTTTGCTCAGAGAACAAGTGGATGAGTATACTCAGTATTTCATGTACACCTGATTTGGACTACAATAGCTTGGAGGTTCATGGTTAACAAGATGCATTGCTCTCTGGCTTTTATTTATTTTATTTGAACTTTATTTAACCAGGCAAGTCATTGACAATACATTCTCTTTTAGAATAACGACTTACTAAAATAGGGTAATAACTGTGCAGCAAAAAAACTCCATGCAATAACAGAAATAGCATAAAGACATATTTGCAACACATAGCGTAAAAAAAAAACAGGGGACACAAATAATAGCTACTGACTCTAAAAGCAGTCGCAGGGTGGATAACCAGGTCATGTAAACTGATAATGAAACTAGGGATGGAGATGAATTGGTTGAGTTTTAAATCCTGTTAGAGTTTATTCCAGTCAGTAGCAGCAGAGTGTTTAATAAATGTTTTGAAGCCAGAGTTGGAGCGGGATGGGGGAACAGAAAGGAAGATGTAGCTAGTAGAGCGTAGGCTCTAGGAAGACTGGGAGAAGGAGAGGAGTTGAACATCGACAAGGTCTAACAACCATTCATTTAAACAACTTTTGTTGGAGTTGAAGTTGCTACACTGTTCAGAAAAAGCCGAGTTCAGACAGACTGAAATGGCTGAAAAGATATGAAAAAGGTTGAGGAAGAACAAAGCCAGTAATACCTTTTACTGGCTTGAAGCTAATTATCTTAGCAACAGGGGCTTAGTTGTGGCGAAGACATTAAGGGCTACTGTACTCTACCATGCTCATTTTCCAATCCAAGCTAATTTGCACCCATTCCAGTGCATTATCGTTCATCTTATACAAATAATGAGGGAACCGCAGGTGTGGGGTCTGACTGGGACCCAGGAAGCTAATAGCGCCTCTAGAAATGGAAGGAAACGCACTGTGGAGCTGGAATTACACTGGCTCCCTCCACTTGGCATGAACAATAGCTCATTTCTAAATCAACGCAGATCTCCCCTAAAAGCACCACTGACTAAGATCTGAGCCTCCATTAGTAAACCATTGTCCAGATTTATGAAATGTAGCCAGTCTTAATGACACACTGTAAACCTCTATACCACTGGAGTACCAATAAGGCTCATACCAGAGGACAGAACAACTCTTATTCTTATTCTCTATCCTGGACTGTGCTGGAGACAATACTACACTACAGGGCCAGTAGAGGCAGGAAGGCCATTGGGCCAAGATGAGATTACGACCCATGGCTGCAGTGTTCTGAGGCCAAGTCCTTTGTCGATGCTGTACTTCAACAGATAACCATATCAATGCCGCATGGCCATACATGAGGCAGAAGCAGCCAGAGAACATTTCTCAGAGGAAGAGGTCTCTGTAGTCCTGAGGAGATACAGGACTGGCCTGCTTACAGAACTACATGGAAGCATAGACGCACTGCTTGTCCTCTCCTCAGAAAGGCACTGACGGAGACTCATGGTGCCAACAAGTGTTCCCCAGCAGGAATTCTGATATATATTTTTTAACTTTTACCCCTTTTTCACCCTAATTTCATGGTATCCAATTGGTAGTTACAGTCTTGTCTCATTGCTACAACTCCCGTATGGACTCGGGAGAGGTAAAGTTCGAGAGTCGTGCGTCCTCCAAAACACAACCCAGCCAAGACGCACTGCTTCTTGACTCAATGCTCGCTTAACCAGGAAGCCAGCCGCACCAATGTGTTGGAAGAAACGCCCTGTACACCTGGCGATCGTGTCAGCGTGCATTGCGCCCGGCCCGTCACAGGAGTCGCTAGAGAGCAATGGGACAAGAACATCCCTGCAGGCCAAACCCTCCCATAACCCAGACGATGCTTGGCCAATTGTGCACCGCCCCATGGGTCTCGCGAACCAGGATCTCTAGTGGCACAGATAGCACTGTGATGCAGTGCCTTAGACCACTGCACCACTCGAGAGGCTCTTATGTAAACAAAAATTTAACGCTGATCAACCGGTTTGGGATAGGGGGCAGCATTTTCACGTTCGGATGAAAAGCGTGCCCAGAGTAAACTTCCTGCTATATGCATATTATTAGTAGTATTGGATGGAAAACACTCTGAAGTTTCTAAAACTGTTTGAATGATGTCTGTGAGTATAACAGAACTCATATGGCAGGTGAAAACCTGAGAAAAATCAAACCAGGAAGTGGGAAATCTGAGGTTTGTAGTTTTTCAACTCATTGCCTTTCTAATATACAGTGTCTATGGGGTCATATTGCACTTCCTAGGGCTTCCACTAGATGTCAACAGTCTTTAGAACCTAGTTTGATTCTTCTACTGTGAAGGAGGGGGAAATGGGAGCTGAATGAGTCAGGGGTCTGGCAGAATGGCATGAGCTGGTCACGCAAGCTCACGTGAGAGCGACCTGCGTTCCATTGCAATTCTAAAGACAAATAAATTCTGAACTTTCGCCTGGACTTGCCCGCACCTCGTGAGTTTGGATTGTGAACTGAATGCGCTAACAAAAGGTCATAAATTATGGACTTTATCGAACAAATCAAACATTTATTGTGGAACTGGGATTCCTGGGAGTGCATTCTGATGAAAATCATCAAAGGTAAGTGAATATTTATAACGCTATTTCTGACTTCTGTTGACTCCACAATATGGCAGGTATCTGCATTGCTTGTTTTTGTCTGAGCGCCGTACTCAGATTATTGCATGGTTTGCTTTTTCCGTAAAGCTTTTTTGAAATCTGACACAGTGGTTGCATTAAGGAGAAGTTTATCTATAATTCTTTGCATAATACTTGTATCTTTTATCAAAGTTTATTTTGAGTATTTCTGTAAATTGATGTGGCAATCTGAAAATTTGCCGGATGTTTTCGAGGCACAACATTACTGACCATAAAGCGCCAATGTAAACTGAGATTTTTGGATATAAATATGAACCTTATCGAACAAAACATACATGTATTGTGTAACATGAAGTCTTATGAGTGTCATCTGATGAAGATCATCAAAGGTTAGTGATTCATTTTATCTCTATTTCTGCTTTTTGTGACTCCTTTCTTTGGCTGGAAAATGTCTCTGTGTGTTTTTGTGACTAGGCTCTGACCTAACATAATCATATGGTGTGCTTTTGCTGTAAAGTATTTTTGAAATCGGACACGATGGGTAGATTAACAAGAAGTTAAGCTTTAATTTGGTTTATTGCACTTGTGAATGTATGAAAGGTACATATTTAAAAAATAGCGGAACCCCTAGCCATAAGAAGTTTTAACTTTGTTTGTCCATAGATGTTTTCGAGTCCGAAAATGACCGAAAACAGCTTCTGGACATCAGAACAGCGATAACTCGAATTGGATGAAAATGCCCCTAATCCCCAGAACTCAAAAGAGCAAGCAGAGAAAGAGAGGCAGGCAAGGCAATACTTACATAAGTATTCACACCCCTGAGTCAATCATTTGTAGAAGCACCTTTGGCAGTGATTACAGCTGCAAGTCTTTCTGGGTAAGTCTCTAAGAGCTTTCCACACCTGGATTGTGCAACATTTGCCCATTATTTTTTATTTATTATTCAAGTTCTGTCAAATTGGTTGTTGATCATTGCTAAATAACAATTTTCAGGTCTTGCCATAGATTTTCAAGTAGATTTAAGTCAAAACTGTAACTCGGCCACTCAGGAACATTCACTCTCTTCTTGGTAAACAACTCCAGTGTTGACTTGGCCTTGTGTTTTGGGTTATTGTTCTGCTTAAAGGTAAATTAATCTCCCAGTGTCTGGTGGAAAGCAGACTGAACCAAGTTTTCCTCTAGGATTTTGCCTGTGCTTAGCTTCATTCCGTTGTTGTATTCTTAAACTCCCAAGTCCTTAATGATTACAAGCATACCCATAACATGATGCAGCCACCACTATGCTTGAAAATATGGAGAGTGGTACTCAGTAATGTGTTGTATTGGATTTGCCCCAAACATAACGTTTTGTATTCAGGACAAAAAGTGAAATGCTTTGCCAAATGTTTTGAAGTATCACTTTAGTGCCTTGCTCCAAATAGGATGCATGTTTTGGAATATTTTCATTCTGTAGAGGCCTCCTTCTTTTCACTCTGTCAATTAGAGTAGTATTGTTGTCACACCTGCTCCCGTTTCCCCTCCCTTGCACTCGAGGGCAACAAGCTGCCCTTCTTTACATGCACCTGTCACCATCATTACGTGCAGCAGTGCTCATTGGACTCACCTGGACTCCTTCACTTTGTTGATTAACCCCTGTATATCTGTTTGTTCCTCGGTGGTGTTCCCTGTGTCCTCATTAATGGTTATTATGTGTTCCTGTCCAGACGCTGTTCCTGTTCCGTTTAAAGTCCGTCAGCTATTAAACCTTCACTCCCTGTACCTGCTTCTCATCTCCTGCGTCAATCCTTACAATTATGGAGTAACTACAATGTTGTCAATCCATCCTCACTTTTCTCCTTTCACAGACATTCAACTCCGTAACTGTTTTAAAGTCACAATTGGCTTCATGGTGAAATCCCTGAGCGGTTTCCTTCCTCTCCGGCAACTGAGTTAGGAAGGACACTTGTATCTTTGCAGTGACTAGGTGTATTGATACACCATCCAAAGTGTAATTGATAACTTCACCAAGCTCAAAAGGATATTCAATATGTGCTGCTTTTTAACTTTTAACCATCTACCAATAGGTGCCCCACTTTGCGAGGCATTAGAAAACCTCCCTGGTCTTTGTGATTTAATCTGTGTTTGAAATTCACTGATCGACTTACATTTAATTGTATATGTGCGGTACAGAGATGAGTTAGTCATTCAAACCCTAATATTGCACATAGAGTGAGCACATGCAAGTTTTGTGACTTGTTAAGCAAATCTTTACTCCTGAACTTATTTAGGCTTGCCATAACAAAGGGGTAGAATACTTATTGACTCAAGACATTTCAGCTTGTTACGCTCATCGTTTGAATGAGGAGACTAAGGTGCAGCGTGGTAGGCGAACATCTTACTTTTATAAGAAAAAACACAGAAAAACAATAAAATCCAAAACGAACGTAAAGTTCTGCAGGCTACACAGCAACTTTACAACATCAAGATCCCACAAACTAAGGTGGAAAAATGGCTGCCTAAGTATGATCCCCAATCAGAGACAACGATAGACAGCTGCCTCTGATTGGGAACCATACCAGGCCAACATAGAAATACAACATAGATTGCCCACCCTAGGCACACCCTGACCTAACCAAATAGAGAATAAAAAGGCTCTCTAAGGTCAGGGCGTGATACAGCTTCTCATTTCTAATTAGTTTGTAAAAAAAAATCGAAACATAACTCCCCTTTGACATTATCGGGTATTGTGTGTATGCCAGTGATAATTTTTTTAAATATTTAATACATTTTAAATTCAGGCTGTAACACCATAAATGTGGAAAAAGTCAAGGGGTATGAATATTTTCAGGCACTGTACAGGCACTGTACATCTCGCTGGTTTTCTATGCATTGTCAAGACCAGACGGCAGACTCGGGTGAGACAAAGTGAGGGGGGGGGGGGTGTCTCTTTGTTAACAACAGCTGGTGCGCAACCTCTAATGTTAAGGAAGTCTCAAGCACTCCACCACTACCACATATTTACAGTACTAAATCCATGTGTATGTATAGTGCATATGTTATTGTGGGTGTGTGTGTGTGTATGCATGTGTCTGTGCCAATGTTTATGTTGCTTCACAGTCCCTGCTGTTCCATAAGGTGTTTTTCATTAGTTTTTTAAATCTAATTTTACTGCTTGCGTCAGTTACTTGAGTTCCATGTAGTCATGGCTCTATGTAGTACTGTGCGCCTCCCATAGTCTGTTCTGGACTTTGGGACTGTGATGAGAACTCTTGTGGCATGTCTTGTGGGGTATGCATAGGTGTCCGAGCATACCCAGCAGCCGACTATGATCGATAATATCTAACAAGACTTCAGTGCAGGTCTCTGACCTCCTGCCTACAGGCTGGAGATCTCTGACTTCCTCCCTATAAGCCGTCTCATCGTTTTCGGTAATCAGGCCTACACTGTTGTCATCAGCAAACTTAATGATGGTGTTGGAGTCGTGTTTGGCCACACAGTCGTGGGTGAACAGGGAGTACAGGAGGGGACTAAGCACGCACCCCTGAGGGGCCCCAATGTTGAGGATCAGTGTGGCAGATTTGTTGTTGTCTACCCTTACCACCTTGGGGCGACCCATCAGGAAGTCCAGGGCACAGGTACTATGGTGGTTTGCTTGAAACACATAGGTATTACAAACTCGGTCAGGGAGAGGTTGAAAATGTCAGTGAAAACACTTGCCAGTTGGTCCGCGCATTTTTTAAGTACACATCCTTGGAATCCGTCTGGCCCCGCGGCTTTGTGAATATTGACCTGTTTAAAGGTCTTGCTCACATCGGCTACCGACAGCGTTATCACACAGGCGTCCTGAACAGCTGGTGCTCTCATGCATGCTGGTTGGGATATGTCGATGTCGTCGATGTACTTATTGATGAATCCGATGACTGAGGTGGTATACTCCTCAATGCCATTGGATGAATCACAGAGCATATTCCAGTGTGTGCTAGCAAAACAGTCCCGTAGTGTAGCATCCACATCATCTGACCACTTCCGTATTGAGCGAGTCACTAGTACCTCCTGCTTTAGTTGTTGCTTGTAAGCAGGAATCAGGAGGATAGAATTATGGTCAGATTTTCCAAATGGAGCGTGAGGGAGAGCTTTGTATGCATCTCTGTGTGTGGAGTAAAGGTGGTCTAGAGTTTTTTTTCCCTGTGGTTGCATATGCGACATGCTGGTAGAAACGAGGTAAAACAGATTTAAGTTTGTCAGCATTAAAGTCTCCGGCCATTAGGAGCGCCACTTCTGGATGAGCATTTTCTTGTTTTCTTATCCTGTTGCAAGTCCCTTTTCCCCTACCTCTATGTACATATCTAGGTCAATTCCCTTGTACCCCTGCACATCTGTCACGTTCTGACCATAGTTCTTGTGTGTTTTGTTTGTTTTAGTGTTGGTCAGGACGGGAGCTGGGTGGGCATTCTATGTTGTGTGTCTAGTTTGTCTGTTTCTATGTTTGGCCTAATATGGTTCTCAATCAGAGGCAGGTGTTTTGTGTTGTCTCTGATTGGGAATCATATATAGGTGGCTTGTTTTGTGTTGGGGTTTGTGGGTGGTTGTTTCCTGTCTCTGTGTTTTCTCTGCACCAGCTAGGACTGTATCGGTTTGCCACATTTTGTTATTTTGTAATTGTTAAGTGTTCACTGTTTATTCAGTATTAAATATGTTGAGCACCAACTACGCTGCGTCTTTGTCCGATCCCTGTTACACCGTCTCTTCTCGTGAAGAGAGGGAAGGCTGCCGTTACAGAACCACCCACCAATCTCGGACCAAGCAGCGTAGCAACGGGCAGCAGCAGCAGCAGCGAGTTCAGGAGTGGACATGGGAGGATGAGCTGGACGGAAAAGGACCCTGGGCAGAGCCAGAGGAATGTCGCCGCCCCAAAGCAAAGCTGGAGGCAGCAAAAGCAGAGAGGCGGCATTATGAAGCGCTAGCAAGGCAGAGCGGCTGGAAGCCCGAAAGGCTTCCCCAAAAATGTATTGGGGGGGGATAAAGGGGAGTGTAGCTGGGTCAAGTAGGAGACTTGCGCCAACTCCCCCTGCTTACCGTAAGGAGCCAAGGATGGAACCAGAGCCGGTGAGGGCGGTATTGGAGTTGAGCGAAGTAGAGACTGTGAAGGATCTAATGGGGGAATTGGAGGAGAGAGAAATTAGGGATTTGCTGGTTTGGTGCATGAGGCACGACATCCGCCCGACGGAGCATGTCGGGGATTTGATGTCACCTGAGTCAGCTCTCCATACTCGTCCTGAGGTGCGGGCTAGCCGTCTGGTGAAGACTGTGCCAGCCTCACGCACCAGGCCTCCTGTGCGCCTTCCTAGCCCTGCACGTCCTGTGCCAGCTCAGCGCACCAGCTCTCCTGTGGCAGCCCCATGCACCAGCTCTCCTGTGGCAGCCCCATGCACCAGCTCTCCGGTGCCGGCGCCACGTACCAGGCCTCCAGTTCCAGCACCCCGCACTCGCCTTGAGGTGCGTGCCCTGAGCCCAGTACGATCGGTGCCAACACCACGCACCAGGCTTCCTGCGCGTCTCCAGAACTCTGTTCCTCCTCCACGCACTCTCCCTGTGGTGCGTGTCTCCAGCCCGGTACCACCAGTTCCGGCACCACGCACCAAGCTTACTGTGCGTATCCAGAGCCCTGTACGCACTGTTCCTTCTCTCCGCACTCGCACTGAGGTGCGTGCCCTCAGCCCTGGTACCACCAGTGCCGGTACCACACACCAGGTGTATAGTGCGCCTCGAGAGTCCAGTGTGCCCTGTTCCTGCTCCCCGCACTAGCCTTGAGGTGCGTGTCTACAAACCGGTACCTGAGCTGCCTGCCTGCCCAGCGCCATCTGAGCCATCCGCCTGCCCAGCGCCATCTGAGCCATCCGTCTGCCCAGCGCCATCTGAGCCATCCGTCTGCCCAGAGCCATCTGAGCCATCCGTCTGCCCAGCGCCATCTGAGCCATCCGTCTGCCCAGCGCCATCTGAGCCATCCGTCTGCCCAGCACCATCTGAGCCATCCGTCTACCCAGCGTCATCTGAGCCACCCGTCTGTCCCGAGCCATTAGAGCCGTCCGTCAGTCAGGAGCTGCCAGAGCCGCCAGCCAGTCAAGAGCTGCCAGAGCCGCCAGCCAGTCAGGAGCTGCCAGAGCCGCCAGTCAGTTAGGAGCTGCCAGAGCCGCCGGCCAGTCATGAGCTGCCCTCCAGTCATGAGCCGCCCGCCAGTCATGAGCCGCCCTCCAGTCATGAGCCGCCCTCCAGTCATGAGCCGCCCTCCAGTCATGAGCCGCCCTCCAGTCATGAGCTGCCCTCCAGTCATGAGCTGCCCTCCAGTCATGAGCTGCCCTCCAGTCATGAGCTGCCCTCCAGTCATGAGCTGCCCTCTAGTCCGGGGCTGCCATTCACTCCGGAGCTGCCATTCAGTCCGGAGCTGCCATTCAGTCCGGAGCTGCCATTCAGTCCGGAGCTGCCATTCAGTCCGGAGCGGCCATTCGTCCGGAGCTACCTCTCTGTCCTGAGCTACCTCTCGGTTCGGAGCTGTCTCCTCAGTCTGATGGGGCCCTTTGTGAGGGTTCCTAGGCCAAGGTCGGTGGCGAGGGTCGGCACTCAAAGGACGCTAAGGAGGGGGACAAAGACAATGGTGGAGTGGTGTCCTCGTCCAGCGGAGGAGCCGCCACCGCGGACAGATGCCCACCCAGACCCCCCCCTAGAGTTTTAGGGGGTGCGTTCGGAGTCCGCACCTTAGGAGGGGGGTACTGTCACGTTCTGACCATAGTTCTTGTGTGTTTTGCTTGTTTTAGTGTTGGTCAGGACGTGAGCTGGGTGGGCATTCTATGTTGTGTGTCTAGTTTGTCTGTTTCTATTTTTGGCCTAATATGGTTCTCAATCAGAGGCAGGTGTTTTGTGTTGTCTCTGATTGGGAATCATATATAGGTGGCTTGTTTTGTGTTGGGGTTTGTGGGTGGTTGTTTCCTGTCTCTGTGTTTTCTCTGCACCAGCTAGGACTGTATCGGTTTGCCACATTTTGTTATTTTGTAATTGTTAAGTGTTCACTGTTTATTCAGTATTAAATATGTTGAGCACCAACTACGCTGCGTCTTTGTCCGATCCCTGTTACACCCTCTCTTCTCATGAAGAGAGGGAAGGCTGCCGTTACAACATCGACTTGGTACTGGTACCCCATGTATATGGCCAAGTTATCGTTATGCATTGTGTATTTATTATTCATGTTATTCTCAAAATTGAAATGATATTATTTTTCCATTTCTCTCTGCATTGTTGGGAAGGGCCCGTAAGTAAGCATTTCACTGTTAGTCTACACCTGTTGTTTACGAAGCATGTGACAAACATTTGATTTGATTTAACACTAATCCAGACGCTTATAACAAGTCCCGCTACGCCCTCCGACGAGCCATCAAACAGGCAAAGTGTCAATAAGGGACTAAGATCAAATCCTACTACGCTGGTTCTGACGCTCAACGGATGTGGCAGGGCTTGCAAACTTTCATGGAGAAACCCAGCCGCGATCTGCCTAGCTACGCAATCCAACCATCCGAGCTAAATGCCTTCAATGCTCACTTCGAGGTAAGCAACACTGAACCATGTATGAAAGCACCAGCTGTTCCGGACGACTGTGTGATCTCGCTCTCCGTTGCCGATGTAAGTAAGACCTATAAACAGGTTAACATTCACAAGGCCGCGGGGCCAGACGGAATACCAGGATGCGTACTCAGAGCTTGTGCTGACCAGCTGGCAAGTGTCTTCACTGACATTTTCAATCTATTCCTGACCCGGTCTGTAATACCAAATTGTTTCAAGCAGACCACCATAGCAGAACACCATAGTGCTCCAGAAAATGACAGATTGTGCCTAAATGACTATCGCTCCATAGCACTCACATTTATAGCGATGAAATGTTTTGAAAGACTGTTCATGGCTCATATCAACACCATCGTCCCAGACACCCTGGAGCCAATCCAATTCTCATACCCCAACAGAGCCACAGATGACGGGTCGAGAGCTTCAATTCCTCTGTGTCCACATTACTAAGGAATTAACATGGTACACACACACCCACACAGTTTTGAAGAGGGCATGAGAGCGCCTCTTCCCCCTTGGGAGGCTGAAAAGATTTGGTATGTGCTCTAAGATTCTCAAAAAATTTCTACAGCTGCACCAATGAGCACATCTTGACCGGTTGCATCACCGCTTGGTATGGGACCTGCAAGGCACCAACCGCAAGGCGCTACAGATGGTGGTGAGTATGGCCCAGTACGTCACTGGGGCCGAGCTCCCTGACATCCAGGACCTCTATACCAGAGGGTGTCAGAGGAAGTCTCAATTTTATTTGAAAGAGCCACCCAAGGCACAGACTGTTTTCTCTGTTACCGCACGACAGAAACCAACAGGACCCTGAGCAGCTTCTACTGCCAAGCGATAAGACTGCTAAACAAGACTGCTAAATAGCTAATCAAATGGCTACCTAGACTACCTGCATTGACAATTTTTTGCATTAATTCTCTTGCACTGACCATGCACACACACACACACACACACACACACACACACACACACACACACACACACACACACACACACACACACACACACACACACACACACACACACACACACAGTTGCCTAGTCACTTTACCCATACCTAAATGTACATAGCCACCTCAATTACCTCGTTCCCCTGCACGTCAGTCCAGGTACTCCCTGTATATAGCCATGTTATTACCTCGTTCCCCTGCACATCAGTCCAGGTACTCCCTGTATATAGCCATGTTATTACCTCGTTCCCCTGCACATCAGTCCAGGTACTCCCTGTATATAGCCATGTTATTACCTCGTTCCCCTGCACATCAGTCCAGGTACTCCCTGTATATAGCCATGTTATTACTTCATTCCCCTGCACATCAGTCCAGGTACTCCCTGTATATAGCCATGTTATTACCTCGTTCCCCTGCACATCAGTCCAGGTAATCCCTGTATATAGCCATGTTATTACCTCGTTCCCCTGCACATCAGTCCAGGTACTCCCTGTATATAGCCATGTTATTACCTCGTTCCCCTGCACATCAGTCCAGGTACTCCCTGTATATAGCCATGTTATTACCTCATTCCCCTGCACATCAGTCCAGGTACTTCCTGTATATAGCCATGTTATTACCTCATTCCCCTGCACATCAGTCCAGGTACTCCCTGTATATAGCCATGTTATTTTTTTACTTGTCATTGCTACTCACTCTCTATTTATTCCTTATGTCACTATTTCTGTTCTTTTACGAAGCATGTGACAAATACCATTTGATTTGATTTGAATGGTGTGCTAATGGTAACATCAGCTTTGAGGGGCATTCTCCATAGCAATTATTGTGAGTCTCCCTTACTGAATCTCACAATGCCACACGTCCAAGTTTTGTACTCACTCAAAATGAGGAAGCTAGTGAAGGTTAAACTTGAATGTACTCAAACTACTTCTTTCAAATCTTCTAAAAGTTGAGGTCACTATACCACCAATGAAGTTCCCACATGATTTTTCTTTGCATAGTGAATTATTCCACGTCGTATGGTTTAAAAAGATACCAACTTTAAAGTATTGAGCTAATCAAATGTGATGACGTGTGCTTCCTTAACCCATCTGTGAAGACATGTCTTGATTGCCTTGTGTCAACTGCTCATTAGCGCAATTGTGGCAAAGTACATTTATACATAAACAAATTATGCTATTCGTGGTTCTTCGTAATTACGAATTCACAGGTAACTTACAAAATAATGTAAACACTTGAGTAAATTAGGGATACAAAGTATACTGAAAGCAATTGCTTCCACACAGGTGTGGTTCCTGAGTTAATTAAGCAATAAAAAATAAAAATACGTTTTATTTAACCCCTATTTTACAAGGTAAGTTAACTGAGAACACATTCTCATTTACAGCAACGACCTGGGGAATAGTTACAGAGGAGAGGAGGTGGGATGAATGAGTCAATTAATATTAACATCCCGTCATCTATAAAAATGCTGGGCAGGCAAAAGAAAATTGTGATTATTTTGGCTACCATGGCTATGCCCCATAGGAAGACAATGCCCTAATCCACAGGGAACAAGTGATCATTAAAATGGTTTGATGAACATGAAAACTTTGTTAGCCATATGCCATGGCCGTCTCAGTCACCAGATCTCAATCCAAGTGAAAATTTATGGGAGATTCTGGAATGGTGCCTGAGACAGATTTTTCCACCACCATCAACCAAACACCAAATGATGGAATGTCTTGTGGAAGAATGGTGTCGCATCCCTCCAATAGAGTTCCAGATATTGCAAAATTCAGGGAAATTTCCAGAAATCCTGGTTGGAGGCTCCCGGATATCCTGCTATATTCCCTCATGATTCCGGGACCCTCCAACCGGGATTTTGGGAAAACCAGTGAATTTATCAAAAGTTCCAGGAATTTTGCAACCCTAGTCCAGACACTAGTTCTGGCTTGTTCTGGTCCGATGCCCTATTAAGACACTTTATATTGGTGTTTCATTTATTTTGGCAGTTACCTGTAGATTTGTACACTACCGTTCAAACGTTTGGGGTCACTTAGAAATGTCCTTGTTTTTTAAAGAAAAGCACATTTTTTGTCCATTAAAATAACATAAAATTGATCAGAAATACAGTGTAGATGTGTTGTAAATGTTGTGTTGTAAATGACTATTGTAGATGCTGGCCTTCCAGACAGAATTCCTCTGTTCAGTGTCTGTGTTCTTTTGCCCAGCTTAATCTTTTCTTTCTTTTGGCCAGTCTGAGTTATGGCTTTTTCTTTGCAACTCTGCCTAGAAGGCCAGCATCCCGGAGTTGCCTCTTCACTGTTAATGTTGAGACTGTTTTTTTGCCGGTACTATTTCATGAAGCTGCCAGTTGAATACTTGTGAGGCATCTGTTTCTCAAACTAGACACTCTAATGTACTTGTCCTCTTGCGCAGTTGTGCACCGGGGCCTCCCACTCCTCTTTCTATTCTGGTTAGGGCCAGTTTGCGCTGTTCTGTGAATGGAGTAGTACACAGCGTTGTACGAGATCTCCAGTTTCTTGGCAATTTTTCGCATGGAATAGCCTTCATTTCTCAGAACAAGAATAGACTGACGAGTTTCAGAAGTGTTCTTTGTTTCTGTCCCTTTTGAGACTGTAATCGAGCCCACAAATGCTGATGCTCCATTTACTCAACTAGTCTAAAGAAGGGCAGTTTTATTGCTTCTTTAGTCAGAAAAAAAGTTTTCAGCTGTGTTAACATAATTGCAAAAGGTTTTTCTAATGATCAATTAGCCTTTTAAAATGATAAACTTGGATTAGCTAACACAACGTGCCAATGGAACAGAGGAGGGATGGTTGCTGATAATGGGCCTCTGAACGACTATGTAGATATTCCATAAAAAATCTGCCGTTTCCAGCTACAATAGTCATTTACAATATTAACATTGTCTACACTTTATTTCGGATACATTTTAATGTTATTTTATCAGACAAATTTTTTTTTCTTTTCTTTTAAAAACAAGGACATTTCTAAGTGACCCCAAACTTTTGAACGGTAGTGTCTGTCTCCATGTGAAATGTCCGTGTGAAAACCAAGATAAAGTCTCTGGTCAATCAGACCTACAGTCTACCAAGGAAACAGAAAACGGTGCAGCCACATCCCCTATAACCTAACGAGCGACTGGCCTTTCACACCTTTAACCCAACATTCACATTACACCCATCCTCAAAGTGAAAGAAACCCTTCCTCTGTCTGTCTCATACTCTGCCCTCTCAGGGAAACGGGAAAAACAGGATAAGGGAGCTTGTCACGTTCCTGACCTTGTTTTCCTTTTGTATAGTTGTGTTTAGTGGGTCAGGACGTGAGCTGGGTGGGCAGTCTGTGTTGTTTGTTCTATGTTAAGTGTCAGGTTTAATTGACCTTGTATGGCTCTCAATCAGAGGCAGGTGTTTTACGTTTTCCTCTGATTGAGAACCATACATAGGTAGGTTGTTTCACATTGTTTGTTGTGGGTGGTTGTCTTCCGTGTCTGTATATGTTGCACCACACGGGACTGTTTCGGTTTGTCGTTCGTGTATGTAGTCTGTTCCTGTTCGTGCGTTCTTCGTATATTGTAAGTTCTCAAGTCCAGGTCTGTCTACATCGTTTATTTGTTTTGTAGTTTGTTGAAGTGTTTTTCGTGTTTCGTCTATCATTTAAATAAATCAGTATGTCAAACTATCACGCTGCGCATTGGTCCTCTGATCCTTCTCGCCTCTCCTCGTCTGAGGAGGAGGAGGACGAAGTAGACGAGCGTTACAGAGCTAGAAATGACAAGTGAGAATAAATGGTGATACTAAATGGTTAAGGTGATATACTGACTGTACATGGGGAGAGAGAAGGATGAAAGATCACGATCTGTCCACTAGAGCTGAGAATGCATTGTGACGTCACTAATGGAATCATCAAGCCAGCAGTGCACAGCCTCTGAGGGCTACAGTATTAAAACCCGCACTGAAGTCCTCTCACACTAAAGCCCTCGCGCTGACCTACAAAATGTCATCTCACCATCCAATCCCCTGTTATTGCTGTATGCTACTATTACCGTGAGCATTGAAATGAATCAATGGCCTACTGAACCAACACAGTGCATAATGTACAGAACAGGCTTTGAGGTGGATACGGCAGGAACAAATACACTGAACTGCATGTCTCCTGCCCTCTGCCATGTCTTCAGATCACAGTGGCACGGCCATGACCTGGGATTTGTGGGAAACCTGTCCTAGTGTACTGCTCCGCTCGCCATTTCCTCACACCCATGCTGTTTAGCCCCAGTCCCCCCCCCCCCTAGCTCTCTCCTCCCCCTAAAGGCTCATTTATATTCCAGCAGTCTCTTCCAGACACAGAGCACACCAGCAGCCACAACACCATCAATACTGCATCCCATCTTATCCTGCACAGCCCGCACACAGCTCCTTAAGCCAAAGAGGACAAACGCTCTTCTTGACTATGAAAATGATCATCTCGGTAACAAATCATCTAATGAATTCACTCTGGATTCTCACAATGTTTATTGGCTGTATCTTCCTCTCTCAGTCTGTCCCAGCTCTATTTCGCTATCAAGATTATATCTTGTTGTCTGAATATCCCTCAATATTGTATTCTAGACATGTTTTTGTGATGTTCTGGATTTTGATTGGAACATGTTTAGGGCACACACAGACACAGACGCACGCACGCACGCACGCACGCACACACACACAGGCCAAGAACAAACAATTGCGACCAAATGAGAATAGGCGCTGTGTTTGGTAATGGTTGAACCGGGGAGCAGAAGTACATGACAGCAGATGTTGCATGGAGCCAAACTGCTCTTAAGGGAGTGGTTGACTCGGCTTTCCGTGGCTGTGAAGGCGTGCATCGG
Source organism: Salvelinus fontinalis (assembly GCF_029448725.1). Lineage (NCBI taxonomy): Eukaryota > Metazoa > Chordata > Actinopteri > Salmoniformes > Salmonidae > Salvelinus > Salvelinus fontinalis. The sequence continues at coordinate 4,806,934 of NC_074677.1, forward strand.
CCCTGGTTCATTATGAGGCTCTCCTGCTCTACCTGAAATCCTCCGCCATATGGCTGTGGTTGACACAGGGCCCACACACACCCCTGAACACTGACTGCAGAGTGCAAGCTGTACACGCAGACACTTATATGTCCTCATTTCTCCACGGTGATTGATGACCCACATCACCTGCCAGGAAATAGGTGAATAGAAGGTGGAGGAGAATAGAGGGTGGAGGGAATAGAGGGTGGAGGGAATAGAGGGTGGAGGGAATATAGGGTGGAGGGAATATAGGGTGGAGAGAATAGAGGGTGGAGGGAATAGAGGGAATAGAGGGTGGAGGGAATAGAGGGTGGAGGGAATATAGGGTGGAGAGAATAGAGGGTGGAGGGAATAGAGGGAATAGAGGGTGGAGGGAATAGAGGGTGGAGGGAATAGAGGGAATAGAGGGTGGAGGAGAATAGAGGGTGGAGGGAATAGAGGGTGGAGGAAACAGAGGGTGGAGGGAATAAAGGGAATAGAGGGTGGAAGGAATAGAGGGTGGAAGGAATAGAGGGTGGAGGGAATAGAGGGTGGATGGAATAGAGGGTGGAGGGAATAGAGGGTGGAGGGAATAGAGGGTGGAGGGAATAGAGGGTGGAGGGAATAGAGGGTGGAGGGAATAGAGGGTGGAGGGAATAGAGGGTGGAGGGAATAGAGGGTGGAGCGAATAAAGGGTGGAGAGAATAAAGGGAATAGAGGGTGCAGGGAATAGAGGGTGGAGAGAATAGAGGGTGGAGAGAATAGAGGGTGGAGAGAATAGAGGGTGGAGGGAATAGAGGGTGGAGGGAATAAAGGGTGGAGGGAATAGAGGGTGGAGAGAATAAAGGGTGGAGGGAATAGAGGGTGGAGAGAATAGAGGGTGGATGGAATAGAGGGTGTAGGGAATATAGGGTGCAGGGAATAGAGGGTGGAGGGAATAGAGGGTGGAGGGAATAAAGGGTGGAGGGAATAGAGGGTGGAGAGAATAAAGGGTGGAGAGAATAAAGGGAAAAGAGGGTGGAGGGAATAGAGAGTGGAAGGAATAGAGGGTGGAGAGAATAGAGGGTGGAGGGAATAGAGATACCTCCCAAAGCAACTGCTCTATCCCTCTCGATCGCGCATTCTTCTGTTTCTTATGGAGCAGTCATAAAATAAAATAAATGGGACAAGTAGGCGAACAATGGATTATTGTCATTGTACTTAATTACCACGTTTCTTGCGCAAAACTATGTGGAATATTGGCCTGTTGGAAACTACAACTCCTTACTATGTCGCACAGTTCAGGCTTGATCCAATTTATCGCTAGACAAACTGCACACTGAGTTCACCCCCAAAAAACGATGATGATCAATTAGTTGTATAAAAACAGAAAAATAACCAAAATGTCAATTAATCGCTCAGCACTACTCTCTTTTGCCCTCAATTCTGTCTCATAAGATCATATTCATAACGCGACACCTCAAATAGCTATCCATTGTAAAGTCTATCCATGTAAAGTCTATCCATTGTAAAGTCTATCCATGTAAAGTCTATCTATGGTAAAGTCTATACCATGTAAAGTCTATCCATGTAAAGTCTATCCATGTAAAGTCTATTCATGTAAAGTCTATACCATGTAAAGTCTATCCATGTAAAGTCTATTCATGTAAAGTCTATCCATGTAAAGTCTATCTATGGTAAAGTCTATCCATGTAAAGTCTATCTATGGTAAAGTCTATCCATGTAAAGTCTATCCATTTAAAGTCTATCCATGTAAAGTCTATCCATGTAAAGTCTATCCATGTAAAGTCTATCCATGTAAAGTCTATCCATGTAAAGTCTATCTATGGTAAAGTCTATCCATGTAAAGTCTATCTATGGTAAAGTCTATCTATGGTAAAGTCTATCTATGGTAAAGACTATCCATGTAAAGTCTATCTATGGTAAAGTCTATCTATGGTAAAGTCTATCTATGGTAAAGTCTATCTATGGTAAAGTCTATCTATGGTAAAGTCTATCCATGGTAAAGTCTATCCATGTAAAGTCTATACCATGGTAAAGTCTATCCATGTAAAGTCTATCCATGTAAAGTCTATCTATGGTAAAATCTATCTATGGTAAAGTCTATCTATGGTAAAGTCTATCCATGGTAAAGTCTATCCATGGTAAAGTCTATCCATGTAAAGTCTATCTATGGTAAAAGTCTATCTATGGTAAAGTCTATCCATGTAAAGTCTATCCATGTAAAGTCTATCTATGGTAAAGTCTATCTATGGTAAAGTCTATCTATGGTAAAAGTCTATCTATGGTAAAGTCTATCCATGTAAAGTCTATCCATGGTAAAGTCTATCTATGGTAAAGTCTATCCATGTAAAGTCTATCCATGTAAAGTCTATCTATGGTAAAGTCTATCTATGGTAAAGTCTATCTATGGTAAAGTCTATCTATGGTAAAAGTCTATCCATGTAAAGTCTATCCATTGTAAAGTCTATCTATGGTAAAGTCTAGCTATGGTAAAGTCTGTCCATGGTAAAAGTCTATCCATGTAAAGTCTATCCATTGTAAAGTCTATCTATGGTAAAGTCTATCTATGGTAAAAGTCTATCCATTGTAAAGTCTATCCATGTAAAGTCTATCCATTGTAAAGTCTATCCATTGTAAAGTCTATTCATGTAAAGTCTATCTATGGTAAAGTCTATCTATGGTAAAAGTCTATCCATGTAAAGTCTATCCATGTAAAGTCTATCTATGGTAAAGTCTATCCATGTAAAGTCTATCTATGGTAAAGTCTATCTATGGTAAAGTCTATCTATGGTAAAGTCTATCTATGGTAAAGTCTATCTATGGTAAAGTCTATCTATGGTAAAGTCTATACCATGTAAAGTCTATCTATGGTAAAGTCTATCCATGTAAAGTCTATCCATTGTAAAGTCTATCCATTGTAAAGTCTATCCATGGTAAAGTCTATCTATGGTAAAGTCTATCCATGTAAAGTCTATACCATGTAAAGTCTATCCATTGTAAAGTCTATACCATGTAAAGTCTATCCATGGTAAAGTCTATCTATGGTAAAGTCTATCCATGTAAAGTCTATCCATGTAAAGTCTATCCATGTAAAGTCTATCTATGGTAAAGTCTATCTATGGTAAAGTCTATCCATGTAAAGTCTATCCATGTGAAGTCTATCCATTGTAAAGTCTATCCATGTAAAGTCTATCCATGTAAAGTCTATCCATGTAAAGTCTATCCATGTAAAGTCTATCCATGTAAAGTCTATCCATGTGAAGTCTATCCATTGTAAAGTCTATCCATGTAAAGTCTATCCATGTAAAGTCTATCCATGTAAAGTCTATCCATGTAAAGTCTATCTATGGTAAAGTCTATCCATGTAAAGTCTATCTATGGTAAAGTCTATCTATGGTAAAGTCTATCTATGGTAAAGTCTATCCATGTAAAGTCTATCTATGGTAAAGTCTATCTATGTAAAGTCTATTTATGGTAAAGTCTATCCATGTAAAGTCTATCCATGTAAAGTCTATCTATGGTAAAGTCTATCTATGGTAAAGTCTATCCATGGTAAAGTCCATCTATGGTAAAGTCTATCCATGTAAAGTCTATCCATGGTACAGTCTATCTATGGTAAAGTCTATCCATGTAAAGTCTATCTATGGTAAAGTCTATCCATGTAAAGTCTATCCATGTAAAGTCTATCCATGTAAAGTCTATCTATGGTAAAGTCTATCTATGGTAAAGTCTATCCATGGTAAAGTCTATCTATGGTAAAGTCTATCCATGTAAAGTCTATCTATGGTAAAGTCTATCCATGTAAAGTCTATCTATGGTAAAAGTCTATCCATGTAAAGTCTATCTATGGTAAAAGTCTATCCATGTAAAGTCTATCTATGGTAAAGTCTATCCATGTAAAGTCTATTCATGGTAAAGTCTATCTATGGTAAAAGTCTATCTATGGTAAAAGTCTATCCATGTAAAGTCTATCTATGGTAAAGTCTATCTATGGTAAAGTCTATCCATGTAAAGTCTATCCATGGTAAAGTCTATTCATGGTAAAGTCTATCTATGGTAAAAGTCTGTCCATGGTAAAAGTCTATCCATGTAAAGTTTATCCATGTAAAGTCTATTCATGGTAAAGTCTATCTATGGTAAAAGTCTATCTATGGTAAAAGTCTATCCATGGTAAAAGTCTATCCATGTAAAGTCTATCTATGGTAAAGTCTATCTATGGTAAAGTCTATCTATGGTAAAAGTCTATCTATGGTAAAAGTCTATCCATGTAAAGTCTATCTATGGTAAAGTCTATCTATGGTAAAAGTCTATCCATGTAAAGTCTATCTATGGTAAAGTCTATCCATGTAAAGTCTATCCATGGTAAAGTCTATTCATGGTAAAGTCTATCTATGGTAAAAGTCTGTCCATGGTAAAAGTCTATCCATGTAAAGTTTATCCATGTAAAGTCTATTCATGGTAAAGTCTATCTATGGTAAAAGTCTATCTATGGTAAAAGTCTATCCATGGTAAAAGTCTATCCATGTAAAGTCTATCTATGGTAAAGTCTATCTATGGTAAAAGTCTATCCATGGTAAGGTCTATCTATGGTAAAGTCTATCTATGGTAAAGTCTATCTATGGTAAAGTCTATCTATGGTAAAGTCTATCTATGGTAAAGTCTATCCATGTAAAGTCTATCTATGGTAAAGTCTATCTATGGTAAAAGTCTATCCATGTAAAGTCTATCTATGGTAAAGTCTATCTATGGTAAAGTCTATCTATGGTAAAGTCTATCTATGGTAAAGTCTATCCATGTAAAGTCTATCTATGGTAAAGTCTATCTATGGTAAAAGTCTATCCATGTAAAGTCTATCTATGGTAAAGTCTATCTATGGTAAAGTCTATCTATGGTTTAGTCTATCCATGGTAAAGTATATCTATGGTAAAGTCTATCTATGGTAAAGTCTATCTATGGTAAAGTCTATCTATGGTAAAGTCTATCTATGGTAAAGTCTATCTATGGTAAAGTCTATCTATGGTAAAAGTCTATCCATGTAAAGTCTATCTATGGTAAAGTCTATCCATGTAAAGTCTATCTATGGTAAAAGTCTATCTATGGTAAAAGTCTATCTATGGTAAAAGTCTATCTATGGTAAAGTCTATCTATGGTAAAAGTCTATCTATGGTAAAGTCTATCTATGGTAAAGTCTATCTATGTAAAGTCTATCCATGTAAAGTCTATCTATGGTAAAGTCTATCTATGTAAAGTCTATCTATGGTAAAGTCTATCTATGGTAAAGTCTATCTATGGTAAAGTCTATCTATGGTAAAGTCTATCCATGTAAAGTCTATCCATGGTAAAGTCTATTCATGGTAAAGTCTATCTATGGTAAAAGTCTGTCCATGGTAAAAGTCTATCCATGTAAAGTTTATCCATGTAAAGTCTATTCATGGTAAAGTCTATCTATGGTAAAGTCTATCTATGGTAAAGTCTATCTATGGTAAAGTCTATCTATGGTAAAGTCTATCTATGGTAAAGTCTATCTATGGTAAAGTCTATCTATGGTAAAGTCTATCTATGGTAAAAGTCTATCTATGGTAAAGTCTATCTATGGTAAAGTCTATCCATGGTAAAAGTCTATCTATGGTAAAGTCTATCTATGGTAAAGTCTATCCATGGTAAAAGTCTATCCATGGTAAAAGTCTATCCATGGTAAAAGTGCTGTGTGGTGTTTGAGTGAGGTGAGGATAAGGTGAGCCATGGCTTCAGGTGTGGAAGGCAGACTGTTTAGTATCCTCAGTGGGTTTCTACAGAGCTGCATATTCAACCCAGAGAGTCCATCCTGCATGACGCCTGTCTTCCTTTGATCTCGAACAGAGTTTCTCTCACAGGGCACACTGAATAATGCTGAGAGTGAGAGATGCAGTTCTGTGTGCAGCCTTAGAAGTTAATTCCACATCAAACCCATCTTAGGACCACAGGCAAAAGCTTAGGTTGTGTCACCATACCTACAAAGTGAAAAGGTCAAATTAAAAGTTCACAATAAAACCTGCACCCACTGTGTATTTGTCTTTCTACTTATTATGGATCCCGATTAGTTCCTGCCAAGGCAGCAGCTTCTCTTCCTGGGGTTTGTTATGGATCCCCATTAGTTCCTACCAAGGCAGCAGCTTCTCTTCCTGGGGTTTGTTATGGATCCCGATTAGTTCCTGCCAAGGCAGCAGCTTCTCTTCCTGGGGTTTATTATGGATCCCCATTAGTTCCTGCCAAGGCAGCAGCTTCTCTTCCTGGGGTTTGTTATGGATCCCCATTAGTTCCTGCCAAGGCAGCAGCTTCTCTTCCTGGGGTTTATTATGGATCCCGATTAGTTCCTGCCAAGGCAGCAGCTTCTCTTCCTGGGGTTATTATGGATCCCGATTAGTTCCTGCCAAGACAGCAGCTTCTCTTCCTGGGGTTTATTATGGATCCCGATTAGTTCCTGCCAAGGCAGCAGCTACTCTTCTGGGGTTTATTATGGATCCCGATTAGTTCCTGCCAAGACAGCAGCTTCTCTTCCTGGGGTTTGTTATGGATCCCCATTAGTTCCTGCCAAGGCAGCAGCTTCTCTTCCTGGGGTTTGTTATGGATCCCCATTAGTTCCTGCCAAGGCAGCAGCTTCTCTTCCTGGGGTTATTATGGATCCCGATTAGTTCCTGCCAAGACAGCAGCTTCTCTTCCTGGGGTTTATTATGGATCCCGATTAGTTCCTGCCAAGGCAGCAGCTACTCTTCTGGGGTTTATTATGGATCCCGATTAGTTCCTGCCAAGACAGCAGCTTCTCTTCCTGGGGTTTATTATGGATCCCGATTAGTTCCTGCCAAGGCAGCAGCTACTCTTCTGGGGTTTATTATGGATCCCGATTAGTTCCTGCCAAGACAGCAGCTTCTCTTCCTGGGGTTTGTTATGGATCCCCATTAGTTTGACCTCTTTTACTTTTACTTCACTACATTCCTAAAGAAAACTTTTTAATCCCTACATTTCCCTGACACCTAAAAGTACTCGTTACATTTTGAATGCTTAGCAGGACAAGAAAATGTTCCAATTCACACACTTATCAAGAGAACATCCGTGGTCATCCCTAATACCTGATCTGGCACATTTACTTTAACTCAAATGCTTTTGTTTTGTAAATGATGTCTGAGTGTTGGAGTATTCCCCTGGCTATCCATAAATTTTAAAAACAAGAAAATCGTGCCACCTGATTTGCTTAATATAAGGAATTTGAAATGATTTATACTCTTACTTTGAAACTTAAGTACATTTTAGTAATTACATTTACTTTTGATACTTATTAAGTATATTTAAAACCAAATACTTTTAGACTTTAACTCAAGTAGTATTTTACTGGGCAACCTTTACTTTTACCTGAGTTATTTTCCATTAAGGTATCTTTACTTTTACTCAAGTATGACAATTGGGTACTTTTTCTACCACTGCATTTAACTACAGGGTGGCCAATCTTATCTCTGCACAGGTGAATCTTTTAACATTACAGTTTGCGGCTCCTTTACATTTTCCACCGTCTCGATAACGCGCCTTTCAACAGTTCTGTCAGACACAGGCATGTATTTTATTTTTCAGATGATTGTGTCTTTGTTAGGCCAATCCATTAAATAAAGTCTGCTAAATTCTGAGGAAAGCCTCCTTGACATATTCCACATTAGTAAATGGTTTTCCATGTTTAGCAATGCACTGAGCAACTTTATAGCTTCCTTCTGTAGCTTGATTTTTTGACTGCATATAGATTTGTAAACACACTCCTTTGCTTTTCATACCTGGACACGGCCTTGTTGATTCCTTCAGCCTTGTCCTCCTCATCCTTTAAGTTTTTCTCATGTCTCGTTTCAAAATGACGCCATACACTTGATGTCTGACAAACAACAGTTTTATAACAGAGAGCGCAAACAGATCGGTCATTCAGTAAAACTAATCCATATTCCTTTGTCCAAGAGGCAATAAGTGAGCGGCCATCTGCCTTATTTTTCTTTGCTGATGACCTTTTGCACTCTGAACTTTTTTAAATATCAAAAAAGGCTTGCTACCTGAAAGCCATGTGAAAAGGAATCTCTCATTTTCAATGCTGCCTTGGTTTTCAATTTGGCGGGACAGGCAGGTAGTCTTCCACTGAACTAATAATATGAAACTCCTGCAAAATCTTGAAAGTACAACCGATTGGCAAACATACTGCAAATTGGCTAATCAGGTTTCACATACATTGGGAACTAAAACATTGCAGTGAATTCCAATGAAATTTCGAAACCAATACATGCAATTTCAATTATTTTCTCCAGTTAATAAAAAATCAATAAACTGGCAAAAATAAGTGAGATAATAAACATCAAGCCACGGCTTAGCATGCCACACCCCCCAATTTTGTTTTTTATAAATGATTGTTATTATCATATTTTTTTTGTTGGGGGGGGGGTGGCTTACCATGCCGTGCAAAGGCCTTATGTTATCGACACCTGCTCTATGTTGTACTGTGCACCTCCCATAGTTTGTTCTGGACTTGGGGATTGTGAAGTGAGGGGCCTAGACAGCTGCCCTGGGGAATTCCTGAATTCCACAATTTTTTCCAAAAGTTTACTAAGGGTTGGTTACAGGTTGATTGATTGGCTATTTGAGCCAGTAAAGGGGCTTACTATTCTTGAGTAGTGGAATTACTTTAGCTTCCCTCCAGGCCTGAGTGCACACACATTCTAGTAGGCTAGATTGAAGGTGTGGCTTGTCATTGTTGATAGACAAAAAAATAAATAATTGCTTCTTCCACACTCACTTTACAAAATTCAAAATGACAATGCCTGTTTTTCACAATTTGATCAGTTATACTTGGATGTGTCGTGTCAGCATTTGTTGCTGGCATGTCATGCCTATGTTTGCTAATGTTGGGAAAAATCATTAAAGTAGTTGGCAATATCAGTGGGTTTTGTGATGAATCTGATTCAATGAATGATAGAGCTGAGTTTGCCTTTTTGCCCAAAATGTCATTTAAGGTGCTCCAAAGCATTTTATATCATTCTTCATGTCATTTATATTTGTTTCATAGTGTAGTTTCTTCTTCTTTTTATTCAGTTTAGTCACATGATTTCTGAATTTGCAGTACGCTTGCCAATTGGTTGTGCAGCCAGACCTATTTCCCATTCCTTTTGCCTCATCCCTCTCAACCATACCATTTTTTGGGCCTCCCGGGTGGCGCAGTGGTCTAGGGCACTGCATCGCCTAGCGCCCAGAGACCGGGAGGTCCGTGGGGCGACGCACAATTGGCCTAGCGTCGTCCGGGTTAGGGAGGGTTTGGCCGGTAGGGATATCCTTGTCTCATTGCGCACCAGGGACTCCTGTGGCGGGCCGGGCGCAGTCCACGCTAACCAAGGTCGCCAGGTGCACGGTGTTTCCTCCGACACATTGGTGCGGCTGGCTTCCGGGTCAGATGCGCGCTGTGTTAAGAAGCAGTGCGGCTTGGTTGGGTTGTGTTTCGGAGGACGCATGGCTTTCGACCTTCGTCTCTCCCGAGCCAGTTGTAGCGATGAGACAAGATAGTAACTACTAACAATTGGATACCACAAAATTGGGGAGAAAAAGAGGGGTCAAATTTACATACAAAAATAACATGCAATTTTTCAATTCCTCATCAATCCGCAGGGATTTAACAGTTTGTTTTAACAGTCATTTTCTTAATGGGTGCATGCTTATTAGTAACTGGGGTAAGCAATCAAAAACATAGGAATCACTACAAGACATATTGAATGACCCCTTATACACTATATTAGGCCCAGCCTTTGGAACTTTGTTTTTTCTAGATATGGCTACTATATTGTGATCTCTACATCTGATGGTTTTGGATGTTATAAAACCCATTTCTGCAGCATTAGTAAAGATGTGTTCAGTACATGTTGATGATTTAATTCCTGTGCTGTTTGTAACTACCCTGGTAGGTTGACTGATAACCTGAACCAGGTTGTAGGCACTAGTTAAAGTTTGAAGCTTTCTCTCGAGTGGGGAGCCTGATCAAAGACAGTCAATATTGAAATTACCCAGAAAATATACCTCTCTGTTGATATCACATACTATACATGATCAAGCATTTCACACATGTTATCCTGATACTGACTGTTAGCACTTGGTTGTCTATAGCATCTTCCCAACAGAATGGGCTTTAGGTGAGACAGGTGAACTTGTAGCCATATTACTTCAATAGTATTTAACATGAGATCCTCTCTAAGCTTTCCAGGAATGTGGCTCTGAATATAAACGGCAACACCTTTGCATTTCTCTCTTTTCTGTGGATGTTATAACCTATTATCTAACTGAGTTTCTAACAAATTGTAAACCGATTCAGGAAACTAGGCATATGTTGCAAGTCACGACTTCACAGGAGAGCTGTTTGAACTTAAAACATTTTTTTTAATCAAAATGCTTTTTTCTCTAATTTTGACAGAAAGTGGTTTCATTTCAAGTGTACTGTTAGCTAGCTAACATTAGCTGGCTGGGTCGCTAGCTAACGTTGTGTATGATGTTATTCTTCGTATCTCAGACACATTTGCTTTAGTTATAGCCATTGAACCTGGTTGATAAGCTACCTGCAGATTTATGCAAGGTACTAACATTATGAGTTGTGATTATGGTCCATTGTTTAGCTAGCTAGCTGCATGTCTTAACAGAAGACTCCACTCTGATTTTGACAAAGTATTTTCATTTCAAGTTAGTGTACTGTTAGCTAGCTAGCTAACATTAGCTGGCTGGCTCGCTAACTAAAGTTATGTCATGCGTTGGGATTCATTGTTGACCTAGCTAGCTATCTAGCTACATTTCTTAACAAAAGACTCTCATCTTAGTGTGCCAGAGCGCAGAATAACTGATGAATTTTTGAATGCTCAAGACCCGTTGAATATGTCTGGTGTCAGTAAACGTTGGCAACAAAGTGTAATTAATTTGTTGCCAGCAGCACTGTTACAGTCATCGACGCTCTGGATAACATGAAAACTGCCTAACCAGCTCTGCTAGGGGGAGTAAAATGGTCAGAGTGGGGTGGTCTCTCATTATGTGTCTGCAAGTAGCTAGACAATGTTAGCCAGTTAGCTTGGGTACTTGACTGTCGTTGTGACATCAGAGCTTTCGGAACAACCCTACTTATTGGCCAGAGCGTCTAGTTACCTCTATGAATGCGAAACGCTCTGAATTTACGAACGGACAATCTGACAGCACAATTGCAGTCACCAACGCTCTGGATAACATACTGTAACAGCCTAACCAGCTCTGCTAGGGCGAGTAAAGCTGTTCTCTCTCTTGTCTGGAAGTAGCTGGCAAGTTAGTACAGAATGCACAGATCAACCCTTAAAGAGATGGGTGGGGCTAAGGCTTAAGAGGGTGTGAACTAGAGGTCGACCGATTATTGGAGGACCAAAAAAAAACGATACCAATTAATCGGACGATTTTTAAACATTTATTTATTTATTTATTTGTAATAATGACCATTACAACAATACTGAATGAACACTTTTATTTGAACGTAATATAATACATCAATCAAATCAATTTAGGCTAAAATAAACAATGAAACATGTTCAATTTGGTTTACATAATGCAAAAACAAAATGTTGGAGAAGAAAGTAAAAGTGCAATATGTGCCATGTAAAAAAGCTAACGTTTAAGTTCCTTGCTCAGAACATGAGAACATATGAAAGCTGGTGGTTCCTTTAAACATGAGTCTTCAATATTCCCAGGTAAGACGTTTTAGGTTGAGGTTATTATAGGAATTATAGAACTATTTCTCTCTATACCATTTGTATTTCATATACCTTTGACTATTGGATGTTCTTATAGGCACTTTAGTATTGCCAGTGTAACAGTATAGCTTCTGTCCCTCTCCTCGCCCCTACCTGGGCTCGAACCAGGAACACATCGATAACAGCCACCCTCGAAGCATCGTTACCCATCACTCCACATAAGCCGGGGCCCTTGCAGAGCAAGGGGAACAACTGCTCCAAGTCTCAGAGTGAGTGACGTTTGAAACGCTATTAGCGTGCACCCCGCTAACTAGCTAGCCATTTCACATCGGTTACACCAGCCTAATCTCGGGAGTTGATAGGTTTGAAGTCATAAACAGCTCAATGCTTGAAGCATTGCGAAGAACTGCTGGCAAATGCACGAAAGTGCTGTTTGAATGAATGCTTACGAGCCTGCCGCTGCCTACCACCGCTCAGTCAGACTGCTCTATCAAACATTAAATCATAGACTTAATTATAACATAATAACACACAGAAATACGAGCCTTAGGTCATTAATATGGTCAAATACGGAAACTATCATTTCGAAAAGAAAACGTTTATTCTTTCATTGAAATACGGAACCGTTCCTTATTTTATCTAACGGGTGGCATCCATAAGTCTAAATATTCCTGTTACATTGCACAACCTTGAATGTTGTTGTAATGGCAGATTTCCTCCTCTTCGTCTGAAGAGGAGGTGTAGGGATCGGACCAAGACGCAGAGTGGAAAGTGTCCATGATTTATTAACAATAAACTGAACACTACACAAAACAAAATAACAAAAGCGAATCAAACCGAAAGACAGTCCCGTGTGGCACGAACACTGACACGAAATACAAACACCCACAAACACACACGTGAACCACGGCTGCCTAAGTATGATTCTCAATCAGGGACAACGATTGACAGCTGCCTCTGATTGAGAATCATACCAGGCCGAACGCACAAAACCCCAACATAGAAAACAACACATAGACAACCCACCCAACTCACGCCCTGACCATACAACATAAATACAAAACAAGAGAAAAAGGTCAGGAACATGACAGTTATGTCATAATTATGTACAATTCTGGCAAATTAGTTCGCAACGAGCCAGGCGGCCCAAACTGTTGCTAATACCCTGACTCTGCGTGCAATGAACGCAAGAGAAGTGACATGAATTTCTTTTAACTAAATATGCAGGTTTAAAAATATATATTTCTGTGTATTGATTTTAAGAAAGGCATTGATGTTTATGGTTAGGTACATTCGTGCAACGATTATGCTTTTTTCCGCAAATGCGCTTTTGTTAAATCATCCCCCGTTTGGCTAAGTAGAAGAAGAAATAGACTTCACAGTTCGCAACGAGCCAGGCGGCCCAAACTGCTGCATATACCCTGACTCTGTTGCACAGAACGCAAGAAAAGTGACACAATTTCCCTAATTAAAAGAAATTCATGTTAGCAGGCAATATTAACTAAATATGCAGGTTAAAAAATATATACTTGTGTATTGATTTTAAGAAAGGCGTTGATGTTTATGGTTAGGTACACATTGGTACAACGACAGTGCTTTTTTCGTGAATGCGCTTGTTAAATTACCGGTTTGGCAAAGTAGCCTGTGATTCAATGATAAATTAACAGGCACCGCATCGATTAAATGCAACGCAGGACAAGCTAGAAAAACTAGTAATATCATCAACCATGTGTAGTTAACTAGTGATTATGTTAAGATTGATTGTTTTTTATAAGATATGTTTAATGCTAGCTAGCACCTTACCTTGGCTCCTTGCTGCACTCGCATAACAGGTAGCCTGCCACGCAGTCTCCTCGTGGAGTGCAATGTAATCGCCCATGATCGGTGTCCAAAAATGAGATTACCGATTGTTATGAAAACTTGAAATCTGCCCTAATTAATCGGCCATTCCAATTAATCGGTCGACCTCTAGTGTGAACAATGCTGAACGGCAAAGAAGACAAAGAAGGGCTCTCCAATAATAGAACCAAAACATTGAAAGACGTTTTTCTCAAAAGTAAGTTTACAAGTTGATCAACTTTTAATGCAGAATTACTTTCCCATTGTTTCCTCAAATTCAGTGTATGATATGCCATTTTGTAGCTCTGAGTCTCTACTTCTATCCAATGTAAAAAAAAACAGAAATTTAAATGTTACTACATAAGACCGAATTCAGGTGATGAGTCACACTTATTGATTTCATGAACCTTGTTTCTTAAAGTGGGCTATTTTTAGCAATTTTCTGGGATGCTTGATTGTTTTCATTGCTTTACTGGGAAGCTTAGCGGAGGTAGACATGCTCATGTTATTTATGTTAGTGCTGGGTGAGTTACACACCGTGGACTTCCTACTACGGCACACCGCCTTCGTGCTAATAGTATAACTCTGGTTCATAGACACATGATTACTGCATACAACAGCTGAGGGTTTTGCAGAGGAATTCAGGGCAGTAAGAGGTGTGTAATATAAGTCGTGTGTATTGAACTCTGAAGGAAGCAGTGTGTATTGAACTCTGAAGGAAGCAGTGTGTATTGAACTCTGAAGGAAGCAGTGTGCATTGAACTCTGAAGGAAACAATGTGTATTGAACTCTGAAGGAAGCAGTGTGTATTGAACTCTAAAGAAAGCAGTGTGTATTGAACTCTGAAGGAAGCAGTGTGTATTGAACTCTGAAGGAAGCAGTGTGTATTGAACTCTGAAGGAAGCAATGTGTATTGAACTCTGAAGGAAGCAGTGTGTATTGAACTCTAAAGGAAGCAGTGTGTATTGAACTCTGAAGGAAGCAGTGTGCATTGAACTCTAAAGGAAGCAGTGTGTATTGAACTCTGAAGGAAGCAGTGTGTATTGAACTCTGAAGGAAGCAGTGTGTATTGAACTCTGAAGGAAGCAATGTGTATTGAACTCTAAAGGAAGCAGTGTGTATTGAACTCTGAAGGAAGCAGTGTGTATTGAACTCTGAAGGAAGCAGTGTGTATTGAACTCTGAAGGAAGCAATGTGTATTGAACTCTGAAGGAAGCAGTGTGTATTGAACTCTAAAGGAAGCAGTGTGTATTGAACTCTGAAGGAAGCAGTGTGCATTGAACTCTAAAGGAAGCAATGTGCATTGAACTCTGAAGGAAGCAGTGTGTATTGAACTCTGAAGGAAGCAGTGTGTATTGAACTCTGAAGGAAGCAGTGTGTATTGAACTCTGAAGGAAGCAGTGTGTATTGAACTCTGAAGGAAGCAGTGTGTATTGAACTCTAAAGGAAGCAGTGTGTATTGAACTCTAAAGGAAGCAGTGTGTATTGAACTCTAAAGGAAGCAGTGTGTATTGAACTCTAAAGGAAGCAGTGTGTATTGAACTCTGAAGGAAGGAGTGTGTATTGAACTCTAAAGGAAGCAGTGTGTATTGAACTCTGAAGGAAGGAGTGTGTACGCCACGGTATCTGTTGTCATGAGCGGGCTGAAACCCTTCAGGATGTTTTGTGTTTTGTAGAGCTAAGAAATACCTTTCACCTTTAAAAATAAGACATGACAGCAATCACTATTGATTATTTCCACTAACAATAATGAATGATTACAGACAAGTGTTAGGAAAGCGCATTGCGACTGTACGTCTTTGATTGGGGAATTACTTTTGTTATCCATTTGACTCCAGTAGAAAGATATTTGAAAGTGTCCTTCATTTAAAATAAGGTTTATATATGAATTGATGATTTGTTAGGGTGACGAAAGGAGAAAGGGTGATAGACTATGACCAACTGAAGTTTGTCTTTGCTGTGTTTCAATGACTTTCTAGATGTAAACTTTGTTGGTGCAGGTAGCCAGCAGCATTCCATTCTATTGCCTCCCTCTCCTCTGAGTGTCCGGGCTAGAAGCAGACAAGCCCGTGTATGATTTAGCTTATCTCTCCTCCCAGACACTAATACGCCTGGCCACCATCTGACTTGTGGGTGTCCATGAGCCCAACAGAGATGTGTTTGATCAAATGAATCAACGTGAGTTACAAAATGTTGCATTCAACAGTGAGCCGAGATCACTTTCTAAGTCAAAAGCCTGAGATCTACTGCAAAATAAAAAAAATACAAAAATAAAAATGAGACATGACTTAAAAAACGTAAGCCTATGCAACATCAACCAATTAAAAATAGTTATGTAGCAAAGAGGTTCGTGCAGTAGTCTATAGGCTCAATACATTACCTCTGCATATTGTCTACATTCTTGAATTGCACTGCCAATGTTGTTCAAATCTGACTATTTAAAAATTATATTTCAAAACATGAGGTACATGACCACACATTTGTTGTATTACTTTGAGGCATACATTTAAACCATTTAGAGAGAGAGAGAGAGAGAGAGAGAGAGAGAGAGAGAGAGAGAGAGAGAGAGAGAGAGAGAGAGAGAGAGAGAGAGAGAGAGAGAGAGAGAGAGAGAGAGAGAGAGAGAG
This sequence comes from Salvelinus fontinalis, assembly GCF_029448725.1. Classification (NCBI taxonomy): domain Eukaryota; kingdom Metazoa; phylum Chordata; class Actinopteri; order Salmoniformes; family Salmonidae; genus Salvelinus; species Salvelinus fontinalis. The sequence goes on from NC_074677.1 coordinate 4,823,147, forward strand.
GAGAGAGAGAGAGAGAGAGAGAGAGAGAGAGAGAGAGAGGAGAGAGAGAGAGAGAGAGAGAGAGAGAGAGAGAGAGAGAGAGAGAGAGAGAGAGAGAGAGAGGCTGACTCTCACCGTCCCTCAGCTCTTCCTCCCTCCGCGAAGGACGATCTTCTAGCTGATGGCCGAAACTCAAATCACAATTCACTATTTCTGACTTGTGACTTGTGACTTCTGACCAATTCATCTTGTTACTCATATTGGTATTTGTTTGGATCCCCATTAGCCGCTGCAAAAGCATCAGCTACTCCTGCAATCCACATGAAACAAAACATAATACAGTGCATTCGGAAAGTATTCAGACCCCTTGACTTTTTCCACATTTTGTTACGTTACAGTCTTGTTCTAAAATGGATTCAATTGTTTTTCTCATCAATATACACACAATTCCCAATAATGACAAAGCAAAACAGGTTTTAGAATTTTTTTGCAAATTTATAAAAAAACAAAAGAATGGAAATATGACATTAACATCAGTATTCAGACTCTTTACTCAGTTCTGAGTGGAAGCACATTTGGCAGGGATTACAGCCTCGAGCCTTCTTAGGTATGATGATACAAGCTTGGCACACCTGTATTTGGGGAGTTTCTCCCATTCTTCTCTGCAGATCCTCTCAAGCGCTGTCAGGTTGGATGGGGAGCATCGCTGCACAGCTATATTCCGGTCTCTCCAGAGATGTTCGATCGGGTTCAAGTCCGGGCTCCGGCTGAGCCCCTCAAGGACATTCAGAGACTTGTCCCGAAGCCAATCACGCGTTGTCTTGGCTGTGTGCTTAGGGTCGTTGTCCTGTTGGAAGGTGAACCTTTGGCCCAGTCTGAGGTCCTTAGCACTCTGGAGCAGGTTTTCATCTTGGATCTCTCTGTCCTTTGCTCTGTTCATATTTTTCTCAATCCTGTCTAATCTCCCAGTCCCTGTCGCTGAAAAACATCCCCACAGCATGATGCTGCACCCACCATGCTTCACCGTAGGGATGGTTCCAGGTTACCTCCAGACGTGACACTTGGCATTCAGGCCAAAGAGTTCATAACTCTAGAGCTCTGTCAGAGTGACCATCGGGTTCTTGGTCACCTTCCTGACCAAGGCCCTTCTCCCCAGATTGCTCAGTTTGGCCAGGCAGCCAGCTCTAGGAAGAGTCTTGGTGGTTCCAAACTTCTTCCATTTAAGAATGATGGAGGCCATTGTGTTCTTGGAGACCTTCAATGCTGCAGAATTTTTGTGGTATCCTTTCCCAGATCTGTGCCTCGACACAATCTTGACTTCGGAGCTCTACAGACAATTTCTTCGACCTCTTGGCTTGGTTTTTTGCTCTGACATACACTGTCAACTGTGGGACCTTATATAGACAGGTGTGTGCCTTTCCAAATCATGTAGAAACAATTGAATTTACCACAGGTGGACTCCAAACAAGTTGTAGAAACATCTCACGGAGCTCAATTTCAAGTCTCATAGCAAAGGGTCTGAATACTTATGTAAATAAGGTATTTCTGTCTTTTATTTATAATATATTTGCAAACATTTCTAAAAAACTGTTTTTGCTTTGTCATTATCATTATCATTATGTGTGTAGATTGATGAGGAAAACATGTAATTTAATCAATTTTAGAATAAAGCTGTGACAAAATGTGAAAAAAGTGAAGGGATCGGAATACTTTCCAAATGCACTGCATTAAAATGGTCTCTTCACAGTCCCCTTCGTGCAGTAATGTGTGCTTTTATCTGTTTTTTGAAACTGGTTTTATTGCTACCTTGACTTACCTAGGGTGGCAGAGAGTTCCATGTAGTCATGGCTCTATTGAATACTGTGCGTTTCCCAGCCTCTGCTCTGAACATGGGGACTGTGAAGAGACCTCTGGTTGCATGTCTTGTGTTGTACCGATGAGTGTCCGAACTGTGTGCCAACTACTTGAACAGACAGTTTGATACCTTCATCACCTTACACAAAGACCAAGAGTGATGCAGTCAATTTCTTCTTAACTTTGAGCCAGAAGAGATGTACATGCATGTTACTGACACTTTCCCTCCATTGCCTAGTTAAATAAAGTTTTATTTTTTTAAATGCAGAGCACACTGTTAATGGTTCAAACAGCCAACCAATCAGCTTGTTACAAGTGCTTAGCAAACTTTTAGAAAAAAATGTGTTTGATCAAATACAACGTTTTTTTTTTTTTTACATAGAACAAATTAACAACATACTTTCAGCATGCGTATAGGGAAGGGCTCTCCACATGCCTGGCACTGACACAAATGAAGACGATAGGCTGAAAGAAATTGATAGTAAGAAGATTGTGGGAGCTGTTTTGTTAGACTTCAGTGCAGCTTTCGATGTCATTGATCATAACCTATTGCTGAAAAAAACATAGGTGTTTTGGATTTGTAGCCTCTGCCTTATTATGATTGAGAGTTACCTATCTAATAGAAAACAGAGGGTTTTGGATTTGTATCCTCTGCCTTATTATGATTGAGAGTTACCTATCTAATAGAAAACAGAGGGTTTTGGATTTGTATCCTCTGCCTTATTATGATTGAGAGTTACCTATCTAATAGAAAACAGAGGGTTTTCGTTAATGGAAGCCTCTCTCATGCAAATTCAGTTGAGTGTGGTGTACCGCAGGGCATCCAGCTAGGGCCGTTATGGTTTCTGGTTTTACAAATGACCTCCCACTGACCTTGAATAAAGCCTGTGTGTACACTGACGGCTCAACGGATTTGAAATAGAAGAAGTTTGGAACCACTAAGACTCTTCCTAGAGCTGGCTGCCAAACTGTGCAGCATGCATCGCAATATATGTTATATGTTTTTTTTATGTTTAAATGTAACCTTTATTTAACTAGGCAAGCCAGTTAAGAACAAATTATTCAATGTAAATTAATATTGACGGCCTACCAGGGAACAGTGGGTTAGCTGCCTTGTTCAGGTGCAGAACAACAGATTTTTACCTTGTCAGCTCGGGGATTCGAACCAGCAACCTTTTGGCCCACTGCTCTAACCACTACGCAACCTGCTGCCACTATTACTGTGTAGCTGAATGACCTTTTCCTCCCTCCATGTCTGAGGGCACACACCATCTTCTAGGGTTAAATTGAAGATTTGGCAAAATGGATTTGTATTCCGCTACCAACCTCAGCAATTTACCATCCAGGTAAATAGCAACAATTTTTTCACCTCTTCCACACCCACTTTGTGGAACTCAAAACTACAGTACTTGTATTTCATTATTTGGTCCATTATGCATGAATATAAAGGCTCAGCATTTGTTGTTTGCATGTCATACCTATGTTTGCTAATCTTGTCAACAAAAAAGTTATTAAAATGGTTGACAATATCAAAGGGTTTTGTTATGAACAAGCCATCTGCCTCAATGAAGGATGGAGCCAAGTTTTTTTGTTGCCTAGAATTTCATTTCAAGTATTACAGAGCTTTTTACTCTCATTCATCTTTGTTCCATAGCATATTTTCTTCTTCTATTTGTTTAGTTACGTGATTACTGTATGTTTGCCAGTCTGCTGTGTTGGCAGACTTATTTGCTATTCCCTTTGCCTCGTCCCTCTCAGCTATACAGTTTTTTGACTCATCATCTATCCATGGGGATTTGGCAGTTCTAACAGTCGGTTTCGGTGCCTTAGTACTATGGCGCCGACAGAGATGGTCGCCTCGCTTGGAGTGGTCGCCTCGCTTGGAGTTCTTAGGAAACTATGCAGTATTGTGCTTTTTAATGTATTATTTCTTACATTGTTACCGGAGGAAATCTTAAGTCTTATTACATACAGCCGGGAAGAACTATTGAAAATAAGAACAACGTCAACTTACCAACATCACGACCAGGAATACGACTTTCCCGAAGCGGATCCTCTGTTTGGACCACCACCCAGGACAATGGATCTAATCCCAGTAATGGACCCAAAACAACGGTGCCGCAGAAGGGGCAGACGGAGCAGCCACCTGGTCAGGCTCCGTAGACGTGCACATCGCGCACCGCTCCCGAGTATACTACTAGCCAATGTCTAGTCTCTTGACAACAAGGTAGATGAAATTCGACCAAGGGTTGCCTTCCAGAGAGACATCAGAGATTGTAACAGTATTTGTTTCACGGAAACATGGCTCTCTCGGGATATGTTTTCGGAATCGGTTCAGCCACCGGGCTTCTCCATGCATCACGCCGACAGAGATACACACCTCTCTGGGAAGAGGAAGGGTGTGGGTGTCTGCTTCATGATTAACGACTCATGGTGTAATCTTAACAACATACAGGAACTCAAGTCATTCTGCTCACCCGACCTACAATTCCTTACAATCAAATGCCGGCAATTTTACCTACCAAGAGAATTCTCGTCAGTTATAGTCACAGCTGTGTACATTCCCCCTCAAGCAGACACCAAGATGGCCACCAAGGAACTTCACTGGACTATATGCAAACTGGAAACCATATATCCTGAGGCTATATTTATTGTTGCTGGGGATTTTAACAAAGCAAATTTGAGAACAAGGCAACCTAAATTCTACCAGCATATTGATTGCGCTACGCGCATGTGCAATAACCTCAACCACTGCTACCGACCATGACGCCATCCTGCTCCTACCATCTTATAGGCAGAAACTCAAACAGGATGTACCAGTAACGAGAACCATTCAACGCTGGTCCAACTAATCGGAAGCCATACTTCAAGATTGTTTTGATCACGCGGATTGGAATATGTTCCGGTCAGCCTCAGAGAACAACATCGACCTATACGCTGACTCGGTGAGTGCGTTTATAAAGAAGTGCATTGGAGATGTTGTACCCACTGTGACTATTAAAACCTACCCTAACCAGAAACCGTGGATGGATGAAATTTGCGCAAAACTGAATATAAACAGTGTAGTTATTCCCTCTGAAAGGCAATTAAACAAGCGAGTACAGGGACAAGTTGGAGCTGCAATTCAACAGCTCAGACATGAGACGTATGTGGCAGGGTCTACAGGAAATCAAGGACTACAAAAAGAAAACCAGCCACGTCACTGACACTGACGTCACGCTTCCAGACAAACTAAGCACTTTCTTTGCCTGCTTTATAGAAAATACAGTGCCACTGTCGCGGCCCGCTAACAAGGACTGCACCCCCCCCCCCCGCTACTTGAGTAAAACATTTTAACGTGTTAATCCTCGCAGGGCTGATGGCCCAGACGGAATACCTATGGAAGAATGCTGTTCATTGACTACAGCTCAGAATTCAACAGCATAGTACCCTCCAAGCTCATCATCAAGCTGGAGGCCCTGGGTTTCGACCCCGCCCTGTGCAACTGGGTCCTGGACTTTCTGACGGGCCGCTCCCAGGTGGTGAAGGTGGGAAACAACATCTCCACTTTGCTGACCCTCAACACGGGGGTCCCACAAGGGTGTGTTCTCAACCCCCTCCTGTACTCCCTGTTCACCCACGACTGCGTGACCATGCACGCCTCCAACTCAATCATCAAGTTTGCAGACGACACAACAGTAGTAGGCCTCATTACCAACTTCAACGAGACAGCAGGGAGGAGGGGAGTGTGGTGTCAGGAAAACAACCTCTCAATCAACGACAACAAAACAAAGGAGATGATCATGGACTTCAGGAAGCAGCAGAGGGAGCCCCCCCTATCCACATCGAAGGGACAGCAGCAGCGTAGAAATTGGAAAGTTTTAAGTTCCTCTGCGTACACATCACCGACAAACTGGTCCACCCACACAGACAGTGTGGTGAAGATTACGCAACAGCGCCTCTTCAGCTTCGGGAGGCTGAAGAAATTTGTCTTGTCACACAAAACCCTGACAAACTTTTACAGATGAACAATCAAGAGCATCCTGTCGGGCTGTATCACAGCCTGGTACGGCAACAGTAACCGCCCTCAACGGCAAGGCTCTCCAGAGGGTGGTGCGGTCTGCACAACGCATCACCGGGGGCAAACTACCTGCCCTCCATGACACCTACAGCACCCAATGTCACAGAAAGGCCAAAAAGATCATCAAGGACATCAACCACCCGAGCCACTGCCTGTTCACACCGCTACCACCCAGAAGGCGAGGTCAGTACAGGTGCATCAAAGCTGGGACCGAGAGACAACTTCTATCTCAAGGCCATCAGACTGCTAAACAGCAATCACTAACTCAGAGAGACTGCTGCTTACATTGAGACACAATCACTGGCCATTTTAATAAATGGATCACTAGTCACTTTAAACAATGCCACTAAAAATAGTGCCACTTTACTAATGTTTACATATCTTACATTACTCATATCATATGTTTATACTGTATTTTATACCATCTATTGCACCTTGCCTATGCCGCTTGGCCATCGCTCATCCATATACTTACATGTGCATATTCTCATTCACCTCTTTAGATTTGTGTGTATTAGGTAGTTGTTGGGTAATTGTTAGATTCCTTGTTAGTTATTACTGCACCGTCGGAACTAGAAGCACAAACATTTCGCTACACTCGCATTAACATCTGCTAACCATGTGTATGTGACAAATACAATTTGATTTGATTTGATGGGAACATGCATATCAGTAACTGGAAGAAGCAGTTTCATAAATGCTTTAAGTGCAGCGTCCGGATGTTCCTCATTACACACATCAGACCAACAAATATTTTCACATCTTCCAACATAGGAATCATTGCAAAACCTCTTGTATGATCTTTGGAATTATTATTATTATTATTATTTATTTTTTTTAGATATGGCTATTATATAATGACCACTACATCCGATGGGTGCGGATACTACTTTAGAGCAGATTTCTGCAACATTAGTAAAGATGTGATCAATACAAGTGAGTGATATAGTTCCTGTTGTTTTTGCAGATTACAGGCGCTGGTTACAGCTTGGAGCTTATTTTTCAGTGGGCAGCTTGATGACAACCACTCAATATTTAGGTCACCCAGAAAATATACCTCTCTGTTGATATCACATACCTTAACCAACATTTCACACATATAGTCCAAATACTGACTTTTAGCCCTTGGTGGTCGATGGCAACTTCCTACGAGAATACGCTTTAGGTGAGGCGGATGAACCTGTCGCCATATTACTTCTACATCATCTGACATGAGATTCTCTCTCAGCCTAATATTAATGACTCTGGACATACATGGCAACACCTCCACCATTTGCATTTCTATCTTTCCTGTATATTCTATAACCACATATGACCAGAGAACAGGAAATATTAGAACGACACACCGCTAATAGCAACGCAAGTCTATCGATACACTTTGTCGTGCGAGTGGATAGGGGGAGCGCGTTTTATGGCTTATAAAAGTATTGAATAAAGTGTTGACAGTGCTGAATAAAAATCTTAAACATGAACTCACTCATAAAAACAGCAGCTCTTTGCTGTATTCGTTGACATACTCTCTCCAGTCATGGTTTTTAAAGTTTTGAAATCTCACACAGTAGAGTCGACTATCAACTATCAACTGTCAACTTCGCTGTGGGCTTGTGGAAGCTGCAGACCATGTGATCTGAGCTATCTGATTGGCCAGCGGTAGGGCTATAGGTGCACTTGACTTCCTCTCTGGGCCCACCGGGTAGGCTGAGTTTGTACCTCTAGACACATGAAATGGTTTCAATGGGAACACTGACTAACCGGCACACAGCGCAGCTAAATCAACCTACTGCAAACTGTGTTGAAATAATAAT